>NW_020697257.1:0-14684 GCF_002925995.2 Terrapene triunguis
TTTTTTTTTTTTAAGTCACCCCCACATTTATTGCATGAATTGAAAACAACAGAGCCAAGTAGGATCTTCCCAACTACTGTAATATTTTTAAAGGCATTAATAATGAACTGTCTGATCACAGTTTCTGATCACTGTCTGATTTGTGAACAAATGTTTTTTGTTATGAAAAATTGCATACATCTTAACTGTGGGTCATAGAGTTTAAGGCAAGAAGAGAACGGACGCTCATCTAGTCTATCTGTATATCACAGACTACCAACACCACTCACCCACCACACACTTAACCCAACAACCGAAATTAGACCAAAGTATTACAACCCACAGGAGATTAGACTATTATATGCCACAGAGAATAGGTGTGACCAAGGTGCACCGTGCCCGAGGGCTCCAAAATGGTAGGGAAATTTGCCCTCCCAACTCCTCGTGGAAGGCTGTTCCAGAACCTCCCCCCATTGATGGTCAGCAACCTTCTAATTTTCAGCCTGAATTTGCTCATAGGCAGTTTATACCCATTTGTTCCTGTGCTAACTAGGGCTGGATTAACTCTCCTGTGGGCCTGGGGCTATTAGATTTTGTGGGGCCCCTGTATACAAGTCTTTTTCCTAGTTTAAAACAAAATGATCACAATGATGGCATTGAGGCAATTAACGCTATACTAAACTTGCCTTTTAATTAATAAAGCTGTTCTGTGATTACATTTCAGACTTAAAACATGTAGAATATAGTTAAGTTAATTCAAAATAGCCTACTTCTTACCTTAGAACAGCTGTTAAATTAGTTTCTTTCTGGCAGGGAGTTTGGGTGCAAGAGGGGACTCCAGGCTGGGGTAGAGTTTTGGGGTGCAGGAGAGGGTGACGGGTGCAGGCTCGGGGAGGGAGTTTGGTGCAGGAGGGGATTCTGACCTGGGGCAAGGAGTTGGGGTGCAGGAGGTCTCGGAGGGAGTTTGGGTGCAAGCGGAGATTCTGGCAGGGGATGCAGGAGGTGGTGTGAGCAGGGCCGGATTAACAGAGGGGCTTTAGGGGCTGCAGCCCAGGGCCTTGGGCTAAGGGGGGGCCCCGCAAAAAATAAATCCAAAACTATATACAATTCAGTGGTCACCAACCCGTCGATTGCAATCGACTAGTCGATCCCGAAGCCTCTGCCAGTCGATCACCATCTCTGGGCCACTAAAAGTCCAGTGGCACAGCAGGGCTCAGGCACGCTACCTGCATGGCGTGGCCCCACACCGCTCCCGGAAGCGGCCAGTTGCTGACACATCTCTGTGGCCTCTGGTGTGTGGGGGGAGGCGACTCCGCTTGCTGCCCCCGCCCCCAGCATTGGCCCAATGGGAGCTGCGGGGATGGTGCTTTTGGGCGCAGGCAGTGTACGGAGACATGCTGTCTTCCTCCCCCAAGGGGTGCGTAGAGACGTGCCAGCAGCTGGCCACTTCTGGGAGCGGTGTGGGACTATGGCAGGCAGCCTGAGCCCTGCTGCGCCAGCGGCCAGGAGCTGCCTGTGGTAAGCGCCTCCTGGCTAGAGCCTGCACCTCGCACCCCCTCGCTTTGCCAAGCCCTGAAGCACAGCATTACTAAAATGAGAGCTGCTCTGACCGTTGAGAAGTGAATGGCGATAGCTCTATGGAAGTTTGCAACACCAGATTGCTACCGGTCAGTGGGGAATCAATTTGGAGTGGGTAAATCTACTGTGGGGTTTGCTGTGATCCAAGTTGCCAGGGCAATCAATAGAGTTCTGCTAAGAAGGGTAGTGACTCTGGGCAACGTGCAGGACATAGGGAACCTCATCCACTGCAAAACTATCCACTAACTGTGGTGGGGCGATAGACTGAACGCATATCCCTATCTTGGCACCAGACCATCTTGCCAACTAGTACATAAATCAAAAAGGGGTACTTCTCAATGGTGTTGTAGGCACTGGTGGATCACAGGGGCATCAACCGACATCAACATGGGATGGACAGGAAAGGAGCATGACAGACGCATGTTTAGGAACTCCAGTCTGTTCAGAAAGCTGCAAGCAGGAACTTTCGTTCCAGACTGCAAAATAACCGTTGGTGATGTTGAAATACCAATCATGATCCTGGGAGACCCAGCCTACCCCTTGCTCCCATGGCTCATGAAGCCGTACACAGGCAGCCTGGACAGCAGTAAGGACCGGTTCAACCATAGGCTGAGCAAGTGCAGAATGATGGTGGAATGTGCCTTTGGATATTTAAAAGCCCACTGGCGTAGTCTGCTTACTAAGTTAGACCTCAGTGAAAGCAATATCCCCCCTGTTGTTACTGCATGCTGTGTGCTCCATAATATCTGTGAAACAGAGGGAGAAAAGTTTCTGGCAGGGTGGGGGGTGGAGGCAGATTGGCTGCCAGACAATTTTGAGAAGCCAGACCCCAGGGCAATAAGAGGTACGCTGCATCTCCATAAGGCTTTGAAAACTAGTTTAATCAATGACCCACAGTAATGTGACATGTGTGTTATTCCTTACCTAGCTGTCCCCTTCATTGCACGTACTCCCCTGTAAACTACACCCCTGCTAACTGCTGTGTGCTGAATGAATAAAGAGCCTTTTCTCCCCAATCCATTAATTTTTTATTATGCTCTGTGATGAGTGCTTTGTACTGATCCTTTCTGTTGTCTGGAATAAAATTTATAAATTCCGAGAGACTCGTGTAATTATTGTGATCATACTTAGCCAGTTGGGCCTCACAGTTGACAATTCTCAATTGTAAGGTCGCTGCCAAGTATGCTTTATGGCTGAATAGGTTGGGTCGTTTCCAGTCTTTATCATACAGGGTGTTCCTATAGTATTGTGGCTTACCCGGTTCGTTCACTGTGTCGATAACCAGTGAATTTGGTGTTGGGTGTGAGAAAAGGAATTCAGTGCCTTTGGCTGGCATGTAATATTTCTTATCTGACCTTTTACATGTGGGTGGAATCCCTGCTGGGGTTTGCCAAAGCAACTTCAGGGGGGCCATAATTGTCTCCTTCAAGGGGAGGGGGATTCTGGATGAAGTGGACATGTGTAGTATGTCCACCAGTTTGTGGCGAGATTCCTGGACCTCTTCCAGAGAGATGTCTAGGGAAGTGGCCACTCTCTTGTAAAGTTCCTGAAACTGCTTGAAATCGTCTGCAGTGGTGGGAGGTTGAGGCATAATCAATTGAATGTCAGGTGGTTCATCTGGGTCCAAGAATTGCTCCTGTTCTTCAGCTCCATGTTCAGAGACAGCAGAAGGTGCCTTGGATGGCAATATGGGTGGCTGAGGTGACCCACTTAGGGGCAGAGTGGTGGGTACTGCCTGTTTCTGTGGTGGATATGGAGCCCATGGCTGCCAGAATGGCCATTGCATGTGGAAGGGCATTGTGGACATCCAGGGTTGGCTATACCAGGCTTAATTTATAAATTTTACAGAGAAACACATGCTTGGTGGGGCCTGTGTAGTGGGTGTAGCCACAGGAGAGGAAAGCTGGAGCAAGTACCCTATATTCTCCTCCCCCCTAGAAAATTGTGTGAAAACTGTAGAGAGCTGGGTTGGCTAAGTACCTCGTGTACCGTGGTACTGTTGGTGCCAAGGAGAGGAGACTGTGGTACTGATGAGATAGATAAGTCTGTATGAGAGAGGAACTGCTGTGACATGCCCAGTCCTGGTGGAATGAGGGAACTCAGTACTGTGTGCTGGTGTGAGCTTATGGCCACAGGTGTGTGGCTGGAATGCATAGTGCCAGCAGTAGGTGGCGACATTAGAAGAGGGATGCTTGGTACCGATGGTTTGTTGGTTGTTGTCGGTGCCGCAGCATGAGGTTTCACTTTCCCTTTGCCGCCTGTGTCAGAGCTCGACTGCTTAGGAACTCTGGGTTTCTTGTTACCGTCGGTGCCGGAGGGACCTGGTCTGTCGGTTGTTGGTACGGCCGGTGCAGTTGGTACCAGGAGTCTTTTGCCGCTATCGGAGCGCCTTTTCTTGGCCAACTCCAGAGTCGGGGATGTGGAGCCCAATTTCTTTGCCTTCTTGGTAAGTTGTTCAGGCTCTTTGCCTCTGAAAGAGGAGCCTTTATCTGAGGTGGCAGGTGGCGATTTCTGGCAGGGAGGGGTTCGTACCTCAGGCTCAGATGCCGGGGAAAGACTTCTCCATGAGGAGAAGCTTTATCTGTAAATCCCTGCCTTTTCTAGTGCGGGCTTTCAAGTTGTGGCAGTGCGAGCACTTTTGTGGTATGTGTGCCTCACGAGGCAACGGACACACTGAGAGTGTCCGTCTGAGAGAGGTATTGAAAGCCGGTAAGTAGTGCAGCGTTTAAAGCCTGAGGAACCGTATCTGGAGGGAGCGTATCTCTCAGTGATGTGGAGAGATAGATGCCACTGTGATTGGGGATAATGGAAACAAGATCCTGTGAGTAAAAAAAAATATATATATATATATATTTTTTTTTTTTTGAAGGGATGGGGATAAAGTAGGAAGGAAAAAGGCTATAATATTTGAACTAAGAACTGAGAACTATTGCTAAAGGAAAAAGGGCTTATTTCTAGGTGTGAGGCACTGCTGAGTACTCCAACTCGAACCAATGGCAGTAGAGAAGGAAGTGGGGTGTGTGTGGGTCGCACAGCATTAGTTAACTGCCTGAAGCGGTGTGAGATGGGGACTGCGCATGTGCGACCCAACCGGGCACTGCTACCTTAAATCTCCAGTTATGAGTGCAGGGGCGCAATGACACAAAGTGGACCACCCACAGGGACATCACTTGAAGAAGGAAGTGTGGTTGTGACACCCAGAATTCACAAAAACAGGGGCAGATTACTTATTTAATTGCTTGCGGTTTAAGGGCTAGCATTTAAAACTTCCCCCCATTTCTCCTTGGTGACCATATGCGATATCACTCTCCTGAGGGTAACAGAGGCAGAAAGAGAGCAGATGCTGCAAGCGTCTGGGTACAGACCTGGTCCTTATGCTGCATGCTGCAACGATGCCAGAAGAGTGAATACTGGAATGGCGTGGAAGTGTCCTATCGTGGTGGATGAAATAAGGCAGCCCTTCCCAGAAGCCTTCTGCAAAGGATTGCAGAGTACCTCCATGAAAGCTTCCTAGAGATCTCAAGGGAGGATTCCCAGGCCATTCCCGGACACATAAACGGTCTTTTTTGGAGAGCACCCTCTGTGTAGCTGGAGTGGTTGCCAATAACTTCTAAATTCAGATTCAACATTAAAAATAATAAAGAGTATTGTGGCCCGATAAAGACTAACAGATGTATTGCAGCATAAGCTTTCGTGGTATGCGTCTCACGAAGTGGGCATTCACCCACGAAAGCTTATGCTGCAATACATCTGTTAGTCTTTAAGGTGCCACAGGACTCTTTGTTGCTTTTTACAGATCCAGACTAACACGGCTACCCCTCTAATATTAAAAATAATATTATAGGACCCCTACAGTTTGATTGAAAAGGTTTACTCACCATAGGTGCCTTCCCCAGCATCACGCTCCGCCAACAATTGGTCCTGTGAGGGGATGGCCTCCAGAGTTAAAAAAAGTTCTTGGCTGTCAGAGATAATAGATCTTCTGCTTGCTTGCCACGCATTCGCCTCCTCCTTCTCTTCAACAATGTCCTCCTCGTTGTTGCCCGGGGCTCCTGGGAGGTATCCATGGAGCGTTTTGAGGTAGTGGTGGGGTTGCCACCTAGAATCACATTCAGCTCCTCGTAGAAGGGGCATGTCTGTGGCTCAGAACCAGAGCAACTGTTCACCTCCCTTGTCTTCTTGTACGCTTGCTGAAGCTCCTTTATTTTCACGCAGCACTGCTGTCTCTCCCTGGTGTAGCCCGTCTCCCCCAGACCTTGTGCAATTTTGGCATAGATGTTAGCCTTTCTTCTGCTGGATCGGAGCTCTGCCTGCACAGACTCTTCTTCCCATACAACAATAAGATCCACTACATCCTGTGTGCTCCATGCTGGAGCGCGTTTGCAGCCTTGAGCATCCATTGTCAGCTGTGGACGAGCTCTCCACGCTGATCAAACAGGAAATGAAAATTCAAAAGCTCCCGGGGCTGTAACATCGGGGCAGCTGTTCCCTGTGTACCTGGCTGAAGTGCAGTGGAGTTGAAAGTGCTCTCCAGAGCGGTTACAGCAGAGCACTGTGGAACATCGCCTGTAGGCCAATTTATTAGAATTACACAGCACAGTGTCTACACTATCCCCATGTTGATACGTGGATGTCGACTGAAGCGCTACGCCTCTTGTGGAGGTGAAGTACAGAAGTCGACTTTACAAGCCCTTTAGGTCAGCAGAAGGGACTCAGTAGTGTAGACATGTACATTATTAACTCAACCTAGCGTGGCATGTCGACCTAACTTTGTAATGTAGACCTCCTTTGTTCTCCTGTGAGGAAATAGGTTAGGAATTGACTTTTATTGGAGAAAGGAGCAAAGACACAGTTGGCATACAGTTCTCATACTCTTTAAAAGTTCAGTATCGGGGGTGGGGGTGTTAAAAAGGAGCTTCCCTGGACAGAAACATTCTGGTGTTTAAAAATAGCACAACAGAAATTCAGTAATATTGTTCTCTCTTACAAGGAGCCCAATTCCTCACAACTGGTCTTCTTTATTCCATTTATGTCCCTTAAAGCAACATGAATGGCTGGGAATTAATTTTTTTATACTTGATTAGTAGAAAGTATTTGTCCTCTTCAGGTTAAGTGGAAAGAATTCAGACTGAAGGGGGACATTCATTTCCATTTAAAAATTAAAATTTATTTAAAAATAACTATTCTTTAGTCCAGATGAAAGGCAGACAAAGGTAATTACATTCAGGGGGCAGGACAAAAAGTGACTGTGGCACATTAGATGGATATGGTTTCCTAAAGAACTGATGCAAGACATACTTTGACAACTTTATGATATGAGTAACATCTAATTAAACCATGTTTGGCAGAATTGGTTCACTGTCATTGACACTATGACTTGTAAAAACTAAGGGTTGGGTCCAGAAAGGTACGTAGGTGCCTAAACCTCACACTTGGACACCTAAGTCCCAGTTTTAGCTCCACTATGTCCACAAAACTCCTGCTGAATCCTGTAGGTGTCTAAATTCGTGCAGTGCCTAAGTTTTTAGAGTAAAAAGTTCCCACCATGCCTACATTCCTGCCTATGAGCAGGCACACTGCTGCCTGAGTCTAGGCATCCAGGTGCCTATATTCCGCCTAAGCCCCAGAGCAATTTATGAACCAGGGAGAGACAGATGTTTGGCTACCTAAGTCACATGCAGGGCTCAATCTGGTAGGCATGCTCAAAGGCTGCCTACTGGATCTGTCCCACTCAAAATCTGGCTGGAGGAAGAGGTGGTACTGTCACTACCCATCTTATAAATTTTAGGTCAGTGTTTAAAGCACTCATCAGTGATGTGGAAGACTCAGGTTCAATTCACCCCTCTCTGCCTCAGGGCCAGGAACGATTTGAATAGGGGTCTCTCAGGTGTAGGCTCTAATCACACCCCCTCTCCCCCCAATGGGACAACTGATATTTCTGACAAGTGGTGGGTGCAGATTTCTTACAGGAAGGGCAGTTTGTTTGCTTCACACAGTTCACCTGAGTACAAGTGTCCTCAGCAAATCCACAGACTGGCAAGTAGCAGTTAGCAAGGAGAGTTTTCTGTTCATTTATCTCCCCTTTTTGGAGAAAAAGACAGAACTTTATTTTCCTTTGTTACTCTGAGCAGAGAACAACAGCTCTTAAGCTGGCAATCAGGATATAGAAAGGGAGGTGTGTGTAGGAGGGGGGGAAACAACATGGTTACATATAATTTACTTTTACATTTGATGAAATAATCTATTTGTGATACAGCTTTCTAGATTTTCTCCTTAACTGGATAAAGAAAGAATTCTATACCCATCAGACTTCTACAGCCATTTGAAAAGTCTTATTTCTGTGCAGCTGTGTGTTAATGATAGTTAATTTATATGGTAATGTTAACTACAGGACTTGGCTTTTGTTAAGACTCACAATAAAGGAGCTATATAGCCATCTGAGGAGGTCTTCAGGATACAGTGGCTTGCTCCAATTCACTGTATCAAAAGTCTTGGGAGGTTTTTGTTTTATGAAATGTGTTTATTATTTAATACCCTCCCATATAGTATGACACCACGTTGATTTAGTATCCGGTCTATTTCCATGAATGCCAGCCCTCCCTCCCCAAAAGTTACTTGTATAACAAGCTTTAATATAACAATCAAGTAAACATGAATTTGGTTTTATTTACACACTGACAATGTACTCACAGTGCTCCAAGGACACAAAATCCACAGTCCCTGCCTTGATTAGTTTATACAATTATTTAAACTACAGTAAAATGGTATACCATTACTCAGTTTTATAAGAGATTGTTAGATGTATCAACACATTTGCTTTCAAATCGCTAGATTTCAAAACCTGAATTATGGTAAAAACTTAAACCATAACTACTAGCAGCATAAGATTCAAACAAGTGTAAAATACATGTTGTAAAATTTATTGCTAGTGAAAAATAAATACCTATTGCTCACAGTTCATGCAAACTGCTGAACTTGAATGTAAGAGACAACACATCCTTCTCCGAAAGTCCACATGCACACAAATTTAACATAAATCATGTATGCATTTTAACTATAGACAGATAAAGTATTTTTAAAAATACTTTCAGTTGTACCTAAAAGAGAGGTTTAGGGTTTTGGGCATTTTTTTTAAATTAAAATAATTTTATATGCTGCTACTGCTATAGAGCAATTTTAGGAAATTAACAGTTTTATTACATATTGAAAATTCATTAATAAGGAGTTCTCTACCACAAGGCTGATATCACGGCATAAGAAACAGAGGGGAAAGCAGCTTTTTCAAGCTGTAGAAACTTTCATAAATTTCTAGAACAGAGTAGTACATAAACAGTGTATTTATATTAGAATGACTCTGACATTAAATACTTGGTTTACAGTTAACCCCATTCCGAAAACATGAAAATGCTGATCTTGAAACTGCCAGGATGTCTCTCATCCAGTCATGCCCATCTTTTTGTATACTATGTTTCTGTTACTTATTTGAAGTATCTTACTGACCTCTTTTAATGAAACCATATCAAAACTGTTTTTTGTCCAAAAACCCTCTCAGGTATCATCAGTCAAACACTATGACAGGACTGTCATAATTCAACCTTTAAAAGTTATAGTTTGTCAGAGAAAATGTGTTTGTGTGTGTGTTGTTGTTGTTCTCCTTATTTTAAGGCTCCAGTTTCCCAAAAGTCTTTCAATCAAGAAAAATGCATGAGTTACGTTGCTGGTTCTAACTTCTTGATCTCCTCTGCTAACACATGCCTTGAATCCTGCTCTCTGCTTTTGCCCTGTTGTAAGGTGTACACTGATGGGCCCAGCCTCATGATTTTTCCACTGCCAAGGCACTCGTCACCCTTGTAGAACACCGCAAACTAGAAGACAAACACAGCAACAGTCTTTAGAGCACTGGCAAGGTGGCATGCTGAGAGACTGACCGATAAGAAGGGAGATCTCCCTGAATAGTCATGATCATATTAAATTTATTCCCTTGTATTTGCCCTGACCACATTACATAAAATGGGAGTGTAAAGAGAATGAACAAATGGATAGAATTGTTGACTCATAGGAGTATAAATATAAAATTTGATGGAAATTCCATCATGAAATTTTACAATATTACATGAAAAATCAATGGTAAGATAGTTATTTTAATTCTTTTTCTTGATGATGGAATCTCTTTTTAGTTATTATGTAACACTTTTTGTTTGAAAAGCTTTTCAATAAGGGGCTGATAGTCACATAAGTAGAGTGTATCATTTTCACAGGAGGCTCTTCAAAAGTCTGAGTTATACATTCTATAGTGTGGTACTGAACTCTTAACTCTTTGTGCGATGTGAAAGGCTGTTATGTTACCTACCAATGTTTAATTTTTCTTTTCACTTTTATGCTGGGACATGTGAATCTGTCAGAAGCAGATAACCTCTGGACATACAAAAATCAATAGTACTCCCCCAATCAAACATTAAATATGAAAGTCAGTATCACAAAGTTTCTAATGAGCAAATTACTAACCAAACTCCTGATTCAATTCGTGTATGTATTTAGACCCATAACAGATTCAGTTTCTGCATACAGGGTCTGATCCAAAGTCCACTAACATCCAAGGGAATATTTACATGTATTGCAATGAGCTTTAGAGAGGCCAAAAGTTTCTAAATCAAGTTTCTTGCATTTTGGTTTTTGGAGAAAACTTTCTGAATGTTAGTAAAATAACTGAGTGATGATTTAGATAGCCTGAAACAACAGTTCTGTAAAACTGGGTGGATGAACATTCTGAAGTTCTTCTAACTGATGTTATGCAGTTAATAAAACATGGGATACTAGTAAATAGAAATTAAAAGAGAACCAATTCTGGCAACACTTACTTGCCCTAGTGTAAGAGCTCTTATTGGCTTGACTAGTGTCACCCACACTGTCCCATCTTGGTTTAGAGTTAACATGGAAGGCACTAAAAGAGAAAATTGTTAAACAGCCAGCTAGCTCACCCTTATATTCACAAATAAATTAACTGTTTTTCACTGGCTTAAACAAGTCTAATGAGTGAAGATGTCTCCAAAAATAATGCTTTTTAAGTCTTTAAAAAATGGAAAAGTATCATTAGCACAAACATTTTTATCTACTTGTGAGAAATTATATTAGACCCTATTTCAATCTATCACCCAAATCAGAATTTGAATAGATTTAAATGTACGAAGTTTAATCACCTAGTGCCATCTGATGCTGAAACCTGAAAGTACACTCCATCATTTTGTCCCTAATTAGCTCAGCAGGAGGTTCGTCTGCAATCCAGTGCACACGGTTTGTCCGCAGTAGGTCTCTATACAGTGCAGGGTGATCTGTAGATGGTGCCTTAAAGTACAACATTTTTGTTTAACACCAATGTTTATGCCAGATATTACATAACTGTTGTGAATGAAAGCATAGGATTTCAGAAAAACATCAAGGTATACCACAATAAAAGCTAATCCACTAGTAAAGCAAGTAGATGTTAGATTCTAACCAGGTTCCTTAAATCTTTCATGAAAAAAATATGCCATAGCAAGTCTGAATTACTATTCAGCGTCATGCTCCCTTCACCCCCACAGTTATGTCAGCTCATTTGTGCACTTCTCCCACACAATCCTCGCCAGCCCTTTCTCCATGCTGACCCTTATGCAGTATTATCCTTGTTATCTTGATCCAACAAGTCCACTATCTTTTCTTCATCCAAATCCCTTTCTAAGATTCACTTCTTCCTTGATATCCATTAAACAAACTGATATTTTTAAAAAAAGGAATTGAGAAATCAAGATGTGCACATGCTTATAATGAGGAAATGTGATTTGTTGTTGTGCCCTTGTCCTTATTCACCCATTCCCCACTCTACTGATTTACCCTCACTTGTCACATCATATTTAACCGACTGTAAGCCTTCTAGGGGTGTGGACCACGTCTTATTTACCATTTGTTCTAAAAAAGTGACTCTCATACTTTTGAGTGCTGTAATGTAACAAGCTCCCAACTATCACAACCATCATTACCAATCATAAGACACCAAAGATGTTTGGACTTTAAATCTATGCTATTCTATTGATTAATTAGCATTGGGTGATGGAAGACAAATGCCAATTCATGTGACACACTACCTCTGGAAGGAATTTTTGAGAAGTAGGTAAAGCATAATGAGTTAAAAAAACATGCCACTGGAGGTGCTTCTCAAGCTATTATTTTGTCATTCTGCCAGTGGCATAAGGGAGAACACCACAAATCTGAGTAGTCAGGAATCCAAGCTGCAACCAAGAGGAGGTTCTTACATCAGTGTCTCTAAGGCATGAAATAATTCTCGTATGCTCATTTCTCTCCTTCTCATCCCCTTTTTAGTTTACAGTGCTGTCTTAAGAAAGCACATCTGCTATAATGAAACACTCCAGAGAAAGAAAAATAACATCACTAGCCAATTAGAGAACCAAACATTGCACAAAACATTAGTGATGTTAGGGTGCTTCAGAATGCTGGAGAATACTACATGTTGACGGGTCAGTAAGGCAGAAATTATTTACGGAGCTATATCTTGTCTGTTTTCACAGAGAGGTGAAACTGTACTAGTGTTCAATACTTCATTTTCTAGCAACTTGCTATGCCAATATAATAAATTAAATGTTTTAAAGTATTATGTATTGTGCCACAGTGGCTGTATGAAAAACCACCTGCGTTTTGGAGTAGTACATTGGAGGCTGATTGCCAATAGTTTGGAACATACTTCAAGCTAAAATCTCTAACAACTTTCTACTAATCAGAAGCCAAATTTTTGGACAGGATGTATAAAACCTGTTAATGCTATATCAGTTGGTAGCTTTTGTTTCTCTTTTAAATGGCAAAGAGAAGACTTCTACATAGATTAGAATCAGGGCTGGCCTTACCATGAGGTGAACTGAGGTGGATGCCTTATGTGCCAGTCTGTGGGGGCAGCACCACTAGGACCCAGAGTGTAGAAAATTGTGTTTGCTGCTGGTGCATACATATTATCTCTGCTCTAGATGCACAGAGATGGTGGAGTGCTGTGCTGGAGGAAGGAGGGCACAAGAGACGTAACAGTCAGGCAGGAGAAAAGGTGAGAGGGAATAACAGAAAGCAGCAGGGGCTGCAGAGAGAAAGAGGAGGAGGAGCCTCTTATGTACCTCTCTAGAACCCCCAGGAGCCTGGACTGATTAACACCAGCTTCTCAGGGAGCTTCCTGTTTTCTGCTGCTTTCCTGAACCCACTTGAGGAGAAAAGGCAGTCAATTGAAGTAGTAGGAGCCAGTTAGGCCCTTAAGACGCTGGTATCTTCCCTCACTCAGGCCCTGCTACCAGCCTGCTTATTTGTCCCCTTCAACTGAGTGTTGAGATCCACTATAGCTGGCACAGAACAGCAGTCATGACTGAAAGAAGAAAACGCCCCTCTGGGGCAGCATTCAGAAAAAGAAAGCAAAGGAAGCTTTTCTATCTAAGCAGGAAGGAGCTCTCCTGAGATACATAGACACAAATGTTCACGGTGAACCTTCCGGCCCCAGTGAGGATGTGAGTGGTGAGGAGATGCCTGATCTTCCAGTTAGAGTGCAGGTGACCTGGTAGCTACTGCAGCATCCATACCTCCATCTCAATGTGGATGAAACCACGCACATTCCTGAAGAGAAGTATAAATCAGAGAAGAGTGTGGTGGAGGCGCAAGAAACAGCTGCTGCTGAGTTTAGTTCCTTAAGTTTAGATGACCCAGGACTGTGGACCCACTTGAGCAGTAGCCTGAGGGAGTTCCTTATACTGCATGGGCCACAGCAAGTGAAAAACTTCATGTTCCCCAAAACAATGAAAATAGAAGTTTCCATCCAACACATTACTGGTGTAAAATCCCCAATGGTGACAAAGTGGAGAAGCCATAGATTATGTACTCAAAAACCCAGAATGCTGCATACTGTTTTTGTTGCAAATTCTTCCTGTCTAATGTTCCAGCCCCATTGGGTTCTACAGAAACACAGGACTGGAAAAATCTGGCATGCCATGAGAAGGCAGCAAATCACCAGAGAGCATTCCATAGGTGGAAAGAACTTGAACTGAGACGAAGGTTAAAGGCCACCATAGATGCTCAGCATCAAGAGAAGACTGCATCAGAGTCTCTTTATTGGCAAAATGTTCTGAAAAGGCTCATTGCCATTGTGAGAATGCTTGCAACCCAAAACCTAGCACTGCGTGGCACTTCAGATCAGCTGTATGTGCCAAACAATGGAAACTCACTTAAAATTGTGGAGCTGATGGTGGAGTTTGATGCTGTACTACAGGAGCATCCAAGAAGAGCCACCACCCAAGAAATGTACACACACCACTACCTTGGAAAAACAATTCAAAATGAGATCATAGAGTTACTGGCAACAAAAGTCAAACAGAAGATTGTGGCAGATCTGAAGTCAGCAAGATATTACTCTGTTATTCTGGACTGCACACCTGACATCAGCCATACGGAACAAATGACTTTAATGGTGCGTTTTGTAACAACAAAAGAACCTAGTGAAAATGTCCCTGCAATGGTGACTGTCAGAGAGCATTTTCTAGAATTTATTCACATTGATGATACTACAGGAGCTGGTATGACAATGTGCTTCTTAAAAGCTGGAAGATACATGACATGATAGCTGACATGAGAGGTCAGGGCTACAATAATGGTGCCAACATGAGAGGAAAGAACAGAGGAGTGCAGACACGGATCCGAGAGTTAAAACCTTGAGCTTTTTTTGTCCCATGCAGTTCTCATTCACTGAACTTGGTGGTCAGTGATGCAGCAGCTTTTAGTGAGGCTGCTGAATTTTTTAATGTAATTCAAAGCATCTATGTATTTTTCTCTGCATCAACTCATCAATGGCAAATTTTGAAGCAACATCTGGGAACATCCTCTCTGACACTGAAACCACTGAGTGCCACACAATGGGAAAGTCGAGTGGAGGCGATAAAGCCTATCAAACACCAAATTGAGAAGTTTCAGAGTAGCAGCCGTGTTAGTCTGTATCCGCAAAAAGAACAGGAGTACTTGTGGCACCTTAGAGACTAACAAATTTATTAGAGCATAAGCTTTCGTGGGCTACAACCCACTTCTTCGGATGCATGCATCCGAAGAAGTGGGTTGTA
>NW_020697258.1:0-4946 GCF_002925995.2 Terrapene triunguis
GGTTCCTCTCTCTCTGGGGCCGTCGGGAGCCAGGCCACCTCACTACACGGCCCCCCCCTCAAGGCTGGTTCCCGTGCAGCGGGGCCAGCCCATTCCATACCCCCCAGCCGAGAGAGGAAGTCCGAGTTCGCATGATCCTTACCCGCTCTATGGCGGACCGTGAAGGCGAATGGCTGGAGGGCCAGGTACCATCGTTGCACCCGCATTTTGTGGTCCTTCATGCGGGTCAACCATTGAAGGGCGGAGTGGTCGGTGACTAGGGTGAAGGGGACTCCCAGGATGTAGTAGCGGAGAGCTTCACAAGCCCACTTCACGGCTAGGGCCTCCTTCTCGACCACCGCATAGTTCTTTTCGCGTGGGAACAGTTTCCGGCTAATGTATAGGACCGGGTGCTCTTCACCCCCTACGTCTTGGGACAAGACAGCCCCGAGTCCCACTTCCGAGGCGTCGGTCTGTAAGACAAACGGCTGGTTAAAATCGGGGCTATACAAGACCGGCTCGCTGCAGAGGCACTTCTTAAGAGTCCGAAAGGCCCCGTCGCACTCGGTAGTCCAGTTCACCTGCCGTGGGCTGTCCTTCGTTAGGAGTCCCGTTAAGGGGGCTGCAATGGCGGCGAATTGGGGAATGAACCGCCGATAGTACCCGGCCATTCCTAGGAATTGCCGCACCTGGCGCTTTGTGGTTGGCGGGGGGCAGTTTGCAATGGCCTGGACCTTCCCGATCAGGGGTTTTACCTGCCCATGCCCGATAGCCTACCCCAGGTACTTAGTCTCTTGCCAACCGATGCGGCATTTTTTTGGGTTGGCGGTTAGCCCAGCCTCCCTCAGGGACCGCAGGACGGCTGCGACTCTCTCCAGGTGGTTCTCCCACTGCGGACTGTAGACAACGACGTCGTCTAGATAGGCGGCCGCGTAGTCTTGATGGGGCTGGAGGAGGCGGTCCATTAGGCGCTGAAAGGTGGCCGGGGCCCCGTGGAGGCCGAAGGGCATCCTGGTGAACTGATAGAGACCTGAGGGGGTGGCAAAGGCAGTCTTCTCCCGGGAGGCGGGATCCAGGGGGATCTGCCAGTACCCCTTACTCAAGTCCAGGGTGGTGATATAGTGGGCCTCCCCCAGGCGGGCCAGCAGCTCATCTATCCGAGGCATGGGATAGGCGTCAAATTTGGAGATGGCGTTGACGCGTCGGAAATCAATACAGAATCGCTGTGACCCGTCGGGTTTGGGCACCAACACCACCGGGCTGCGCCACTCGCTCTGTGATGGCTCTACCACCCCTAGATCCAACATCGCCCGTACCTCCTTTTCCACGATCTGCCTCCTATGATAGGGCAGGGGCCGGGTCGTCCCCCGAATCACCACCCCAGGTTCTGTTTGGATCCGATGGTGTACCAGGGAGGTGTATCCCGGTTGGTCCGTAAAAGTGTGAGAGAAAGCTTGGAGGAGGCACCGAGTCTGTCGGAGCTGGTCCTCGGTTAAGGTCTCCCCGAGCTGGGGTTCCTCGGGGTCTCCGGTACGGGGAACCTGGGGTCCCAGTTCTGGTTCTGGCGGGTAGGGGTTGATCAACAGCCCTTCTCGCTCCTTCCAGGATTTAAGGAGGTTGACATGGTAGCGCTGGATCTTCTTCCTTCGGTCCGGCTGATTGATTTCATACGTGACCGGGCCCACCTTCCTGACCACCTCATAGGGTCCTTGCCACCGGGCCAGGATCTTCGATTCATTGGATGGGAGGAGGAGTAATACCCGGTCCCCAGGTTGGAATTCCCGAGTCTGTGCTCCCCGATTATATGTCTGTGCTTGCGTGTCCTGGGCGGCTTTTAAGTTTTCCCGGGCCAGATCCCCCGCCTGCTTTAGGCGCTCCTGAAGTTGAAGCACATACTGTAGGAGACCCTGGGCCGGGGATGGAGCCTGTTCCCAGGTTTCCCTCATGAGATCCAGTAGGCCTCGGGGTCGCCGCCCATACAATAATTCAAAGGGGGAGAACTTCGTCGATGCCTGGGGAACTTCTCGAATCGCTAGGAGCAAGGGGGGGAGAAGTTGGTCCCACCGGCGAAGATCCTCCGGGGGAAACCGACGCAACATCCCTTTCAGCGTCCGGTTGAATCTCTCCACTAATCCATCGGTCTGGGGATGGTAGACGGAGGTGCGGAGTTGCTTGACCCCTAGGATTTCACAGACTTGCTTGAGCAGCCGGGACGTAAAATTGGTCCCTTGATCTGTGAGGAGCTCCCGGGGCAGGCCGACGTGGGCAAAGACCTTCACCAGTTCCATGGCAATGGTGCGGGCTGAGATATTCCGAAGAGGAATGGCTTCAGGGAACCTGGTGGCATAGTCCATCATGACTAAGATATATTGGAACCCTGCGCTGCTCTTTGGGAGGGGCCCCACCAGATCCACGGCCACGCGTTCAAAGGGGGTTTCCATTAGCGGCATCGGCACCAAGGGTGCCTTTGGGGTCCGGGCAGGGGCGGCCAACTGGCACTCTGGACACGAATTGCAGTAGTCCTTGACTTCTTGATATACTCCGGGCCAGTGTTTTGTCGTGCCCGAGGTGCCCAGCCGCCGGGACGTCGTGAGCCAGTTTCATGACCGCCCGACGGTGACAGCGTGGCACGAGAAGCTGTGTCCGGATGTCCCCGGTACGGGGGTCCTTCTCCAAGCGATACAGGCGTTCTTGTCATAGCTCAAAATGTGGCCACTGCGCCGCACGCTGGGGGTCGAGAATAGTCCCATCCACGGAGGCTAGCTGCTCGTAGGTCCGTCTAAGTGTGGGGTCGGCCCGTTGGTCCCGGCAAAAATCTGTGGGCGTCGGGGGATCCCCTTCTTCCCCCCGAGGAGGGTCTTCACGCCCTCCCGGGGGATTGGCGGGGACAGGGTTTTCCACCTCGTCCTCCTCGGTCCCCGGGGACTCCCCTCCCAAGGCCGGCGTGGCCTGCGGGCTACCCTCGAGACGGCGGCGTAAGACGGTGGTAAAGTCGGGCCAGTCCCGCCCCAGGATCACCGGGTACGCCAGCCGGGGCGCCAGCCCCACAGTCATCTGCCGGGTGACCCCATCAATAGTCATTTGGGTCCGGGTGCTGGGGTAGAGTCGCACATCTCCGTGGATGCACTGCAGGGGAATCTTCTCCAGGTGGCCGTCCGCCGGCGGGCCTAAGGCCTGGCAGACCAGCGTTTGGCCACAACCTGAGTCGAGGAGGGCCACCGCCTGGCGTCCCTCAATGGCCACGGGCACGGTGATCTTGGCCCCTTGCGGACGTCAGGCACGGCCTTCCCCCGAGTAGACTTGGCCAAATGCGCACCCCAGTTCAGGGCAATCCCGCCGCAAATGGCCATACTTCCCGCAGGAGAAACATGGTCCCAATGCGGCTCGCTCCGGCTGCGGCCGGGCCCCGGGGTCACCCCCGGGGGGGGTCCGGCGGTATCGTCCGGCGGTGCCTGCCGGGGTCCGTGGGAGCCTCCCGGAGGGCGTGGCTGCCCGAGCCCGGCCCTCTATGCTGCGGGAGGGAACACTCGGGGCTGCCCGGGAGGGCGGCCCCCTCTTTTCTGGGTTGGGGTGCTCTGTCCGGACTGGGACCGCCCGGCCAGCGGCCCCTGACGGGACCTCAGCTGCGAGGAAGTCCTCCATTAAGGTGACGGCCGCGGACACCGTCGTTGGCTGGTGGCGGAGGACCCAGGATCTTCCTCGCGGCGGGAGTACATGGGTAAATTGTTCCAATATCACCTGCTCCATCAACTCCTCTGCTCTCCGGCGCTCGGGCTGCAACCACTTTCTGCAGGTCTCCCGCAGTTCCTGAGCCACCATCCGCGGCCGGGCCCCCGAGAGATAGGCCAGGCCCCTGAACCGTTGTCGGTAGGTCTCGGGGCTCACGTCCAGTGCGTCCAGAATAGCGGCCTTCACTAGGTTATAGTCCTTGGCCGCTTCCACCGACAGGCCTCGGTAGATCGTCTGGGCCGTCCCCGTTAAGTATGGGGCCAGGATGGTGGCCCATTGGTCCGGGATCCAGCCGGCGACGACAGCCACCCTCTCAAAGGTAACGAGGAAAGCCTCGGGGTCATCCTCGGGTCCCATCTTCGTCAACCGGATTGGGGGGCTGGGTCGCGGGGCCCCTGGGACGCCTCCGGGTAGGGCTTCCCCCGGTCGGGCTAGGGCCGCGGCAAGCTGCTGTAGACATTTCTGCTGGAAGTCCTGCTGTTGGGTAACCAGGTCCGTGATCAGCTGCCGTTGTTGGACCCCCAGCTGCTCTACGAGCTGCTGCTGCTGCTGCTGCTGCTGCTGCTGGTGGGCGGCCTGGTGCTCCTGTTGGTATCGCACCTGGGCCACCTGTTGTGGCTCCTGACTCTCGGCCATGCGGGTCAGGAGCTGGGATAAGTCCCCCTCTCTGGCGGGAGGTCTCTCTCCCATCGCCCCCTTCTCACCGGTGTCTAGGGCTCGTGCCCACATGCTGGGCAAGAAGCCCCACGTTGGGCGCCACGTGTAATGGTCCGGTGCGGGGGTCGTGCCCTATCAGGGGCCGTCGGGAGCCAGGCCACCTCACTACACGGCCTGGATCAGTCTTCGGGTCCCGTAGGTCTTGGGGTTCTGCCCCTCAGGCAGGGCTAAACAAAAGGCACCCTGCCGCTGCAAGGAGCTCCAGCCCTGTGAGGGCTGGGCAGCAAACCAGTCCTAAGCTCTGGTTCTTGCAGCCGGAACTGAGCACTTAGCAAAGTCCAATAAGCCCAGCCGCTAGCTCAAGGCGGGGCAATACACAAGGGCCCTGGGGCTCAGATCCTTCTCACAGGCTGAGCGCCAATAACGCTAATAGCTAAGCCCCGGCCCTCAATCAGGGCGGGGCACCTAACACTTAGGGTTAGTGTTTAGGGCGCCAGTCCTTGCCTCAGGAGTTGGGCAAGAACACTAGTCTCTGAGCTCAGGTCCTTACCTCAGGAGCTGAGCGGTAATAACGCAATCAG
>NW_020697259.1:0-7307 GCF_002925995.2 Terrapene triunguis
CTTGAGTTTCAGAAAGTCCCTTTCAATAAAAAGTTTGAAGATCTGTCCAGACAAGAGCAGCTAGAAACTCTCCGCAGCGTATTCGGTGTGAGAAGCTCCCAAGACCCAGATGAATCCTACCAACTGACCCTGGACAATACCATGAAAATGCTGGCCATTCACCTGAGGTTCCAGTGTGGGATCCCCGTGATCGTCATGGGCGAAACAGGCTGTGGGAAGACCAAGTTGGTGCAGTTCATGTGCAGCTTGCAGAGAGCAGGAAGGAATGTTCAGAATATGATGCTGGTGCGTGTTCATGGAGGCACCAGCTCCAAAATCATCCACCAGAAAGTCAAGGAAGCCATCGAGCTGGCACACGTCAATGAAGAGACACACAACATGGACACGGTGCTGTTCTTTGATGAAGCCAACACCACCGAAGCCGTGTTTGCAATTAAAGAGGTCCTGTGTGACCAAAGTGTGAATGGAGAGCCAATCTCCACCACTCGTTTAAAAGTGGTGGCTGCTTGCAACCCTTACAAAAGGCACACCAAGGAAACCATTGAGAAGCTAGAGAAAGCCGGCTTGGGGTACAGAGTTCGGAGTGAAGACACCCTAGAAAAGCTGGGCTTCATCCCTTTGAGGCAGCTGGTGTATCGGGTGCAGCCTCTTCCACCAAGCATGTTGCCTCTTGTCTGGGACTTTGGGGAACTAAATGAAAAGACTCAGAGTCTGTACATCAGACAGATTGTTAAATCCATTGTGAAAGACAAGCTTCCCGAAGAGAACATGGATGTTTTTACCTCTGTCATTTCCACCTCCCAGAAGTTTTTAAGAGAAAAGAAAGAGGAATGCAGAATCGCCAGTCTCCGGGACATAGAGCGCTGCATGGGGGTGCTGCTGTGGTTTTATAACTTAAGAGACCTGCTTTTTCCTCTTATCGACCAAAAAAAGAGTGAGGCTCATCAGTCAAAGGACGATGACCCATCCATTCATGCCATTGCAAAGGAGTGTGAGAAAGATCAGATATTTGCATTAAATGCAGCACAAAGATCTCTGGTTCTTGCAGTTGGGGTTTGCTATTATGTATCTCTCGAGAGTCGCCAAGATTATCTGAAAGAGATAGCGAAATGCTTCTCTGTGCCTGAATCCCTGCTTCAGCTAGAGATTGTACTTTGCCAAGAAGTGTTCCTGGATAAACTCTCTGTTCCCAAGACAACAGCACGGAATGATGCCCTAAGGGAAAACATCTTCATGATGGTCATATGCATGGACCTGAGAGTACCGCTCTTCCTTGTCGGGAAGCCAGGTAGCTCCAAATCCTTGTCTAAGACCATAGCCGCTGATGCAATGCAGGGCAGATTATCTAAAACAGAATTGTTCAAACAGTGCAAGCAGATCCAACTGGTGTCATTCCAGTGCAGCCCTCATTCCAAGCCCGAAGGAATCATCTCCACTTTCAAACAATGTGCACAGTTCCAAAGGGGCCAGAAACTGGAGGAGTTTGCCTCTGTGGTTATCCTGGATGAGATAGGCCTTGCAGAAGACTCACCTGAGATGCCCCTGAAGACACTGCACCCTCTTCTTGAAGATGGTTGTGTTGATGATGAAGCCCCAGAACCGTACAAAAAAGTTGGCTTTGTTGGCATTTCGAACTGGGCCCTGGACCCTGCTAAAATGAACCGGGGCCTCCTTGTGTTCCGGACCGACCTCAACAAAGACGAGCTGGTGAAGACCGCCAAGGGGATCTGTGCTGATGAGAGGCATGTTACCAAGATTGAACATTTGTTCCCCTCCCTGGCTGACTTCTATTGTGATGTGTTAAAGAAACAGTCCATGGAATTTTTTGGGCTCCGTGACTTCTACAGCCTCATCAAAATGATACTGTCCTACGCAAAGAAAATAAAAAGCATCTCTCAAGTAGAACAGTTCATTGCAAAAGCAATTCTGAGAAACTTTGGAGGTTCAAAAGATCTGAATACATTAGATCTGTTCAGAAAGAGCTCACCCATCTCTCTGCCTTCCAACTTAGAAACCATCCATACAGTTCATTTGTTACAGGAAAATTTAGACAAGAAACAGATGGGGTTTGTATCTAGATACTTGTTGCTGTTAACAACAAACCATGCGGCTTTCCAGATCATACAGATGACCAAACTCATGGACATAGAGAACTGTGATATTATATTTGGCTCGGGTTTCCCACGGGACCAAGAATATTCACAAGTGTGCCGCTCTGTTAACAGAGTGAAAATCTGCATGGAGACAGGCAGGCCCGTCATTCTCTTAAACATTCACAACCTGTACGAAAGCCTTTATGATGCGCTGAACCAGTGCTTCGTCAGGTTAGGAGGAAACTATTATGTCGACCTTGGCCTTGGAACTCACAGGGTTAAATGCCGCGTGAAGGAGGAGTTTAGGTTGATTGTGATTGAGGAGAAGAACGTGGTTTACACGCAGTTCCCCACCCCGCTGTTGAACAGGCTGGAGAAGCACTGCTTGGAGATCAACACCATTCTGAACTGGCAGCAGAAGGGGCTGATGAAACAGCTGAATGACTGGGCCAAGTTGTTTGTCACTATCAAGAACACGAATTTCTGCTACATGAGGCCGGCAGACCCAGCTCCCCAGGAACGTGATGTTTTCATTGGTTTCAGCGACGACACTTCTGCCACTGTTGTTCTGCAGTGCTCTCCGAGTGGTTTTCAGGGAATCTGTCTGCCCGATGAAGAGTCAGTCCTCGCAGCTTCTAAAAGCAAACTCATCGAGTGTGCAACCCCTGATTCCATCCTGCGCCTCAAATATTCTTCGCTGGAGGATGCGGAGCAGGTTCAGGACCTGTATTTTGGAAAGCAGAAGCACAATGGCCTGATTGACATTCTGTGGGGGGCAGTGAATCAAGAGTCAAATGCAGATGGCACCAATGGATTGTGCCTGGAGGTGAGACGTTTTATTTCAGTGTTGTTATAATGGGCTTGATGCTCAGAGGTGGGGGCAACCAGAACTCCAATTGATTCCCGTGATAGTTGCAGGTGCACAGCACCCCTGAAAATACAGTATTAGACGACTACTATTACGATTATTATTTATCATTCATATTGAGGTAGCACCGATAGACCCCAGTCACAATCGGAGCCCCATTATGCTAGGCACTGTACAAACATGGAAGGATGTTGATAAATTGGAGAGGGTTCAGAGAAGAGTCACAAGAATGATTAAAGGATTAGAACACAAGCCTTATAGCGAGAGATTTAAGGAGCTCAATCTATTTAGCTTAACAAAGAGAAGGTCCAAAGCTGACTTGCTGACAGTCTATAAGTGGGAACAAATATTTGATAATGGGCTCTTCAGTCTGCTTGGTATAACATGATCCCATGGCTGGAAGTTGAAGCAAGTCAAAATTCAGATTGGAAATGAAGCATACATTTTTAACAGTGAGGATAATTAACTATTGGAATAACTTACCAAGGGCTGTGTTTGGGCTCTATTAGTGGCAGTCTTAACTTCGAGGTTGGATTTTTTTTAAAGTTCTATTCTGCTTCAAACAGGAATTATTTTGGGGAAATCCTATAGCCTCTGTTAGACAGGAGGCCAGACTAAATGGTCACTTCTGGCCTTGGAATCTATGAACTGAAGTTCTTGGCTTCAACAAATTCTTGCGGCAGTGAGTTCCACAGGCTAATTACATGTGTGAAAAATGATTTATTTTTATCAGTTTTGAATTCCCCACCTTTTATTTTCATTGACTGTCCCCTTCTTCCTGTGTTATGAGACAGGGAGAACAGATGCTCCTTATCTCCCTTCTCTAGAACAGTGAGTATTTTAAAGATTTGGATCCAGCCCTCTTTTATTCATCTCCTTTCTGTGGTAACAATCCCACTCCTTCAGTCTTTATACAGAGCAGTGTTTTTCTAGGTTCTTTGACTTTGTCATTACAGGTAAAAAGTTTGTGGTTTTGAGAAACTAACAGGTTAGTTCTATATATAAGAACATCGGTGTGGAAGGGACCTTCTGGAACATCTAGTTCCATCCTTGCTCACATAGGCAACTCCCTCAGATAATTCCCTTAATAAATTTATCAAGTTGCCTCTTAAAACCAGTTTGGTTTCTTGCCCCCACTGCTCCTATTGGGAGACTTCCAGAACTTCCCTGGCCTGATGGTTAGAAACCTTCTTCTAAATTTATCCATGGCCAATTTATCCACATTTATTTTTGTGCCAATATTGTCCTTTAGCTTCAATAGCTCTTCTCCCTCCATGGTTTTTATCCCCTGATGTATTTATAGAGAGCAATAGGATCCCTCTCAGTCTTTATTTTGTTAGACTAAACCGCTCTTCCAGTGCCATCTTGCAAGATCAGCTCTCCATCTCCATGAGCAGCCTAGTAGCTCTTCTCTGCACCTGCTCCACTTTGAATTCATATGTAGGTGGGTTTCTGCTAAGTGCCTATTTGCCTAACTGTGTCTGCATCTTACCCAGCTGTCCCAACCTGGCCTAAGATCCTCCAGCCTTTTTTACTGACCCAAAGCCCAGAAAGTCAATGAGAGTCATTATTATTGTGTCCATTGCAAGGAAACTCATATGATCCACTAATGTTTGGGGTTGGTACCTCATGCTATGGTCTTGTCAAAACCCATACAGCATGTCTGTGGAGGGGACATGTTTCAGAACAGGGCTGTCTCCCCTCCCAGTCAGTGCTGACTCCAATGCACCAGTTGTGGTGCTAGAGGGCGCTGTGCTGCAGGGAGTGGGGTGGGGGCTCTGTAGGGGGGCTCTCGCCTCTGTCAGTGTTGATTCCAATGCCCCGGTGCAGTGCTGGGGAGTGCTGTGCTGCAGGAAATGGGGTGGTTCGTGGCTCTGGTTTTTCAACAAAAGAATCAACATTTTTTATGAGGGGGGAAAAAAACATTTTCACATCAGTTCTATTGGGCAGCCGTTCAAAAGTCCTGTAAGGAATTATTTTTATTGCAGTTTTCCTATGTCTTTACAATAGCAAAATCAGGCGCAAAAATCTTGCCTAAATTGACTTCTTTTTCATAGGTTTCTACACATGCAAGACTTCTAAACCAGAGAGATTTGGAAGTGGTAAGAAAGAGACTGAACCTCCAGAATAAAATCCGCTGTCTTTTTCTAAGTCAGTTTGATACAGAACATGCATTCCGCCAGGAACTTAGGTAACGAGTTTTTTTGGTCCTACTTCTTTTCTTGTTGTTTAGTCTTGTATGTGATTTTTTTTAATGTCTTCAGTGTGAATTTTTTAAAAGTATCTAAAGAGACTTTATCATCTGCAGTAAGTTCTTCAGAGAATCGACAGAAGAGAAACTGCTTTTTGTCCAGTTCAACTTTGACGAGCCGCAGAGCAGCAAAAGGCTTCTTGCCTGTGCAAAGTAAGCAGCTTTTCTTATCATTTTAGGGCCCAGTACAGTGGAGGAGTTAAGCATGTGCTTCAGCGATTTGCTGAACCGGGGCGTTATAAAATAACCATGGTGGTTCTGTGCTAGTAGATCTTCCTGCTGATGGAATTTCCAGCCCTCCACTCCACTGCAGTGTCTGAGGGAGGCTGAATGGGAAAAATAAGGCTGTCAGAAGAATCTCGGAGGCCAGTTCGGCACCCAACCTTAAACAAAAGCAGGTTTCCCCATAATCCAGCCGTTTTGGGAACTGGGGCGTGGAGAAAAATCACCAGACTTGGCAACAGTCAGTACGCGTTGCAAACAGCAGGGACGGCTGATTGTGCTGGTATCACCTCATGGCAAAAAGTCAAAAGCAGACTCAAGGCTGGTCTAAAACTTAGATCAACCCAGCTACAAGTCTCAGGGGTGTGAAAAACTCACTCCCCTGAGGGATGTAGTTAAGCCAACCTAAGTCCTAGTGTAGACAGTAGTAGGTTGATGGAAGACTGCTTCTGTCAAACTAGCTACCGCCTCTTGGGGAGGTGGATTACCTATAGCGTCAGGAGACCCCCTCCCATTGCTGCAGTGAGTGTCTACACTGGAGCGCTATAGTGGTGCAGCTGCAGTAGCGGTTTAAGCATAGACATAGCCCTACTCTCAGACCTTACAGTGGAGAATGGAAACAGGGTGAAATTCTGGCTTCACTGAAGTCAATGAGAGCTTTGCCATTGACTCCAGGATATCAGGATTTCACCCAGAGGGAAGAGACGGATGGAGAGACAAATAACACATCTTCTGTCTTGATTGTGGCCTAAAGAACCTACATGGGGAGGAGATTTCTGAGGGCAAAAAAAGGCAGAACGAGATCCAGTGGCCGGGAGCTTTGAAATGAGACAAATTCAGACTAGAACTAATTGTTGACAGGGAGGGAAATTAGCCATTGGAACAGCTCCCCTAGGGATGGGGTGAATTTTCCATCACTGGGAGTCTGTAAATCATGGCTGTGCGTCTCTTTGTAAAAGCTCCACTCTAGGTCACACAGAAGTTATTGGGCTGGATGCAGGAATCACCAAGTGAGATTTTTTCCGCCTGTGCTATCATGCAGGAGGTCAGACTGGATGGTCAGAAGGTCTCTTCTGACCTGAAGATCTATGAAGCTATGAATCTTCCTTCTGTTGTGTTTTCAGGTACTGCATAGTGGATGAGAGAAGAAAACCAGGAACGACCAGTCCATCACACGTCGTCATCATAACCAAAGTCCCAAGGATACTTGGGGGGTGCAACTACCTGGCATTCAGTGCTGGTAAGAACGTGCCTTGATTTGGAAAGGCTTGAAAGAAGAGGAAAGCAAGAGGGATTGTTAACATTATTGCAACATTTGAATCATTTTAACTGTCTTAATCACTGTTTTAGGGTGGAATTTTCAGTAGCGCGTAAGGCCCCGATTTTTATTATTTAGGCATTGCTGTGCTCAGCATTGCACCATCTCAGTCCCATTTTCAAAAAGGGATTTAGGCACTTAGGAGCCAAAATCCCATTGACAGTCAATGGGATTTAGACCTTAGGGGATTAAATCATGTTTGAAATTGAGACTTAGGCTCCTAAATCAGTTAGGTGTTGCAATGCTGAGCACAGCAACACCTAAATAACTTTAAAGATCTGGGCCTAAGTGACTTAGAAGCATAAGTCCTGTTTCCATGGAACTTGGGTTCCTAAGTCACATGAGGGAGAGCTATCAAAATTCAACCAAAAACTGGAATTTCAACAAAAACAATAATTTTTTTATTCTTTTTGTTGGGAATTGCCCACTCCCGTTTTTGATCAAAATTTGAAGTTTTGATGAAAAATGTCACAAAAATGTCCAAAAAAAAAAATTGTTAGCTGTAGTTGGGAACTCTTAGAGGAAAAGGCTGGTGGTGCTGGATGTTCAAGAAAG
>NW_020697260.1:0-1667 GCF_002925995.2 Terrapene triunguis
GCACTAGATCCAGAAGGCTTTACAGAACATGTAAACACTCCACATCAAAAGGCCCCCAATCAGATGAGAGAAAAACTTCAATCCCACCTCCATGTACATAGGAACGATACCCCCTTCTGTCAGTGATCCAGCTGCCAAGACTAGATAAGGGGAAAGGTCTGCCCGAGGGATAGTGCTCAACCCCTTTGGTTCTCCTGCCATTCAGTACAGATTAACTTTAAAATCCAGAAAATCCTCCGCCACATACAAATACCCTTAAAATAAGAAGAAACAACAAACACCATTGTACTTATAATGGAGATCATATACACACAATCAAACCGGATCCAACTGATAATACCCAATAAACCATCTTCATCCCACCCCAACAAACCACTCCATTCATAATCACAACTTTTACCCCCTCCCCCTCGCCACAACTTTATCCCTGTTTTCAACTCACAAATTACCTTATACCTCACATCCCTTCTAGGAAATGCATCATCATGTATACCAAACTCAGTAATTCAGGCACCCTCAAACAGATTCTTAAATCATTCTAACATTTTGTGTCCTTTTTTGACTACCACTATGCAGATACATTCATTGAGCTGTCCACAATGACTGACCCTCTCATCTGCAACTCTTTCCCCTGAGTGGTTGCAGTTAATTTACAACCCAGCAATATCTATGAGTAGTTCAAATGTCTCCTTTCAATGTGCCCTGCCTTGTACTTATTCGACATGACTTTCATGTATTATCAAGTTGCCAGTCACCAAGTCATCCTTCAGGCTCAAACAACAGCTACAGAGCAGCTCTGTAGCCTGCAAGAGGAAAATTTCTCCTTGCAGAGTTCTTCAGTGCCTATTTCAGTTACTTGTGCTGGATGCTTGGAAGAAGATTTGATCTATCTTCAACACAGCACCTAGGCCTGATCCTGTGAATTAAACGGCTGACCCTCCCCTTTGTTCCACAAATAAAATTCAGTATAATTAATTACTCTTTCAATATTTAGATAAGTATATTTTGCTGCAATCAAATCAGCCCATCTCCTCCAAGATTAAATTGTGTTTCTTTCACTTGCAGGGATTCTTTGACCACTTAGGCCTGGTCTACACTAACCCCCCCACTTCGGACTAAGGTACGCAAATTCAGCTACGTTAATAACGTAGCTGAATTCGAAGTACCTTAGTCCGAACTTACCGCGGTCCAGACGCGGTAGGAAGGCTCCCCCGTCGATGCTGCGTACTCCGCTCGCCGAGCTGGAGTACCAGCGTCGACGGCGAGCACTTCCGGGATCGATCCGGGGCACTTCCGGGATCGATTTATTGCGTCTTAACCAGACACGATAAATCGAACTCAGAACATCGATTGCTTACATCCGGATCCGGATGTAAGTGTAGACGTACCCCTAGTAAAATACTGAATAAAAGGGGATTCACTGGGTGTAATGTACTTGGAGTTTCATAAAGATGTTAAAAGTGTCCCTTATAGGGCTGGATATTTTATGCAGATGTCTTGCAGGTATAACTTCTAAGAACCACATTCTGATACCCTTATTCACATTAACTAGTACCTTACTCCCCAAGTAGTCCCATTGATTTTCATGGGACTACTTTTGGAATAAGAGAGTCAGCATCTGGTCCTGAATTTGGCTCCATTTCATCCATGTCTACAAAATGTTCCCA
>NW_020697261.1:0-3526 GCF_002925995.2 Terrapene triunguis
ATCTGATTCTGGATAACTGAGGCCAAATTTGGATCCCATTTAAGTCCCTGGGATTTAGCCACATACTTCAAAGGGGTCAGGATTTGGCCAATGGTCAATACACCCAAAGATCCAAATGTGGCTAAAGGCAGCCTGGAGAAAGTGAGTGCAACAGAGATGTAAGGGTGAGATTTCCATCTCTGATAGACCTGTGGAAATGTGGATTAGCTCCATTGACAGCTCTGGTTTAACTCTGATGATGTTCTTTCTGAAAGAGTCTGAACTAAATTCACGAGGGTAGTTAAGATCGGGAATAAGCTGTCAAGGGAGATTGTGGAAACCCCACCAGGCTTTTAAGAACTTGTTGCATAAGCACCCATCAGGGCCGGTCTAGATTTATTTAGTCTTGCCTCGGCACAGGGGGCTGGACTTGATGACTTCTTGGGGTCCCTTCTAGCCTTACAGTTCTAAGATTTGATGATATAAAAGCTCGTGTAAATTGCTGATCTGGGGTCATTCTGGTCTAACCTTGGTGTAAAAGTGCCTTTATGGGCACTGACCTGGCATTCCATACACCATCCAGTGTAAATCTGGTCACATCCCAGCTGAAAAAGGATCTCAGAATTTGGCTGATTACTCTTATTATTCCCTCTCTGTGCATGGTTGTGTACAGTACATATATGACAGATAAAAGGAGATTATGTGATTAAACAGACAGACAGATAGGACCAATCCTTCTCTGAATACATAAGCTCATTTTGCCATAATGATACATTTCTGATTGATTGTTAATATGTTGATAGACAGAGAGCTAGATAGAAGATTATGAAGATGATGCTAAAGATAGATAAATAGATAGATAGATAGATAGATAGAAATGGTGAGAGATAGAGAGATAGATAAAGAATGTATGAAACTATTGTGACCTTTTTCCTGTTCAAGGCCGTCTATGTCCAGATCATGATTTTCTTATAAGTATTCATTATGAAACATTATTCACCAAATGCATGTCTATGAATATTTCTTATTCCACAACTCCTTTACAATCAGCTCATCATAAGCACTCGGTGTTTGAACTTTGAGCTCTTCCGACTGGATACATTTTTTGTAAGACACTCTGTTTCTTTTCTCTGATTGGATACATTGACGTGTTAGAAAGTTTAAAGTGAAGGGGCCAAACCTCAGCTGGTGTGGATTGTCATAGCTCCATTAAAGTCAATACTGCTCTGATAATTCACACCACCAGGGATCCACCCTGAACACACATGAGTATGACTCAACCCTCTCCCTTCCTCCTTTGAATATTCTGTACCAGGGCCCTGATTCAGGAAACCACTTCAGCATGTGCTTAACTTTAACCAGGTGAGTAGTCCCATTGAAAACTTAAAGTCAAACTCATGCTTAAGTTCTTTGTTGGATTAGGGGCAAAGTCAGGGTTAGAGCCAAAGGCTGCACATAACAGGGTCTTACTTGAACTCCTGTCACACCCAGATACTTCCTCAATTCCTCTCCTTCCCCAGTTAAATGTCCCACTGCAATTGGTGCGTTGGAATTAGACTCTCCTCTGGGGTTTGGTTTATTAACAGAGAATAACAGTTAAAAGCCGGAATCTCTGGGCTCCATTCCCCAGGCTCACCGGGCCATTATGCCCCTCCTGGGATCCTAATCCCCCCTGGCTGCTGTGATGAGTTTCTTCCCAAGTCATCCCTGACCCTGGGTCCCTTTTGGATCCCCTGTGGGAGTTTCCTGATCCCTGAAATTCTTCTAGCCTTTACTCTTGGATCAGGGCGTCAGGCCCAGTTCTCTGTGCTCTTAGATCTCTGAGCAATAGCACTCTCCCAGGCCCACCCCAGTCCCTGGGCCTCTCCACAGAGACCTCCCCTAGGTCTTTCCAACCCTTTAGTCCCCCTCACTGTGATGGATCAGGCTCCCTCCCGTGCCTGGTCACTGACCTAGCTCAGCCCCAAGCCCATCACCTGGGAAGAGATGACAAGGCACAGGTGTGGATGAGCCCATCTCCCCGTAAAGGGCCAGCACACCCTGAGGAACGGGGAACTTCAAATGGGCCTAAGGTATTTGGGCACCCAACTATTATTGACTTGCAATGGGAGTTCAGCACCTAATTCCCTTAGGCTCCATTGAAAATTTCATCCCAATTGCTTATTCATTTCATCCCATTATCTTTTCTATCTTTGTTGATGGAATATTCACACAGGGGCCATGGACTCCGATGAATCAAATTAATAGAAAAAGTAACATTGCTATTCACACAGGGATGATTTTGCTGTATTCACTCAGGGAAGGAGCTCACTCTAGCTTCTGGCCAAGATAAATAACAAGGTAGCTCATAAGTAGAGCTGGATGCAAAGTTTCTGACGAAACAATTTTGTCCAAAAATACTGATTGATAGAACCTGAAATGATTCACAAAATGCTTCCCAACCACAAGGACTAGAAAATTAGTTTTATTTAAAAAATGAAAGCTGAGATTCTGCTGTAATGTCATGACTCCTGCAGCTAGGGCCCTCCAACTGGCCTATAGTGCTCAAACCTTAATCCAGCCCCAAATGTTTTCCTACTATCATATTGCCATATGCACAATTGCAGTAGCTTATGCTGGGATGTTATGTGAACTCGAATGGGCTGGTGTAAGTTATACCAGCAAAAGCACTAGTACATTCACACTAGGAGAGTTTGCTGCTATAGCTATATTGGCAAAGCTTTTTCTAGTGTAGACCTGGCTATAGATTGTTTGGCTGTACATTGTCTCTCTCTCTCATGTAAACAAGTGTAAGCATACACGCATGCGCATGCGTGCACACACACACACACAGCCAGTCTCCTCCATTTACTGCCATTGGGAAAACTTCTCAAACTTTCTAAGTGATTTAGGAGCTTAAGTCTCATTTTCAAAAGTGACCTAAGCCCTTATGAGTCTAATAACATCATTTTAAAGGGTATTTAGAAACTTAGGGTACGTCTTCACTACCCGCCGTATCGGCGGGTAGCAATCGAATTATCCGGGATCGATATATCGCGTCTCGTTAAGACGCGATATATCGATCCCCGAACGCGCTCACCATCGACTCCGGAACTCCACCAGAGCGAGTGGCGGTAGCACAGTCGACGGGGGAGCCGCAGCCGTCGATCCCGCGCCGTGTGGACCCCAGGTAATTCGATCCAAGATACTTCGACTTCAGCTACGCTATTCGCGTAGCTGAAGTTGGGTATCTTGGATCGATTCCCACCCCCCACCCCCTCCAGTGTAGACCAGCCCTTAATGGGGTTTTCTAAACAACCTAGGTGCTTAACACCCATTGAAATCAAAGGGTGTTAGGTTCCTAGATATCTTTGAAAATCCCATTAGGTGCCTAAATACCTCTAAAAATCTGGCCTGAGGGACTAAAAAAATTTTGAAAATGGGACTTTGGCTTCTAAGTCACTTAGCTGATTTTGAAAATTTTACCTCTCACCTTTTACACAATTTCCCCTCTTAGAAACTCACTGGGGTTCCTTGAAGGAATACAGCTTCCTCTCGAGGGTGTCTC
>NW_020697262.1:0-1227 GCF_002925995.2 Terrapene triunguis
CCCTCCTCCTCTTCATCTTCCCTGGGGCCTCCTCCCATTGTCACACAAGCACGGAAAATGAATGCAAGAAGCACATGGCGTTCGTGCCCGGGCACAGCCTGATTGGTGAGGGCATCGATGTGACCACGATGGGTAGGAAGGGGGCCTATCTGGTTGACAGCAGCCTCTGGCAACATGAGGACGGCACCTGCACCCTGTGTCGGAACCCACTGCAGGGAGAGCAGTTGCAGAGGCTGCCGCTGGCCACGGTGGACTGGCGGGTCCACGTCTCGTGCCGCCGGAAGCTGAGCAGCTCGGTGCACCAGTCAGCGATGGCCATGATGGCGTCGGCAGCGTCCGTGGTGCAGAACGACTGGGAGGTGGGGCTGGACGTGCCTGTGAAGCCCAAGGTTAATGTCCAGGTGGCACTGGCTGGATCACATTCCAAACTGGCCAGTTTCCTGGTAGACCACACACGGATGGACAAATACAGCTTCATGAGCCACGCGGTCTCCTGCAGCTATTACACGTAAGAGCCAGCCTGGGTCAGTAGGATCACAGCAACACCACACAGTGATACAGGGCCTTTCCCTCTAGAAGGTGCTGGTTCTGATCCAGGCCAAGAACAGGGGGACTGGCAGGCTCGGGGGGGGGGGAGAGCGGGGAAAGGGACATAGAGTCTTTCCTGTCTAGGGAACGCCGGCTTCAATCTGGTCCCCGGGTGGGGGATTGGCTGGCTAGGAAGAGAGCAGGGAATGGGAAAAGGAGTCCTTCCCCTCTAGAAGGCGCCGGCTCCCACCTGGAGCCGGACAGCTCTGGGGGGTGTTCTTGTCCTGTGTGTCAGGACAGCCCGGCAACCTGCCGTGGCCAGAGTTGGGGCAGTATGTCAGAACTATCAAGCAGCTGGCAGTATCCCCAGCACAGTCGTGAGGTTCAGCAGACAGGGTGGCTGCTTTGAGTAGGAGCCACCTGCTTAGATCGGTGCTTGTGGGTTGTCTGGGGCCTTAGGACACAGAGCTAATGACCTCAGCTGACTCACCAGGCTGAACACACTCCTCACCTTGTGTCCCTGACCAGGTTCCGGGTCAGCGAGACGCCCCCACTCACCAGCCATTTCACTCTGGCGCTGGAGAACCTCCCGGATCAGTACGACAGCAAATCGAAGGTGGAGTACCAGCAGCTAATCAGCAACTACGGCACCCACTACATGTCCCAGCTGCAGCTGGGGGGCCGGGCGCGGGACGTGAC
>NW_020697262.1:1237-27997 GCF_002925995.2 Terrapene triunguis
ACCCATATGTGCTGGCAGTGCAACTAATCCACCACCCCACGTATCCATCCACCCACTGTAATTACCTGTCTAGTGCGTCCAGCTGAAAAGAGATCATCAGGAGCAAAGCTCAGCCCCTGTCCTATTGTGGCATCAGGGATGAACCCTCTGCAGAAACCCAAAGATACGCCAGGGATGAACATGGTTCTAAACACCCAGCAGATGGGCTGGGCTCTTGGAGGGAGGGTTCATTACAGAGCGGTTCCCTTTCTGTTATTTCTCTTGCTTTCCACAATTCCTCAGGAGCTTCGGGGTTAATTACCTCATCCTGAATGTCCAGGCCCCACCCACCATCCAGCTGGATGTTTCCTCCTCAGAAGATCAGCAGTGATGCTGATATATCATTTGCCATGGGTAGGAATCAGAGTTAAACCAAGGAAGTCATGCCACAAGGCTGTTGATTCCCCCTGTCAGCAAGCTCAGGGAGAGGGCACTGCATTGTGGTCACATTGGGAAGGGTATATTCCCCTAATTTGGGGGTTAAAGCATCTTCCTGGTTCACCCCTCTCTGCATCTGTAGGATCCTAGATAAAAAGTGCCATTCTGCAGTTAACTGGGGAATGAGGGTTGTTAACTCTGAACCCTACTGACTTCAAGTTAAATCTCTCCTGCCTGGAAAATTACCATGCAGCTTTGGAGCTCCTTGGCGAAATGATTTGCTTCTGGTAGGATTCCAGATCTCTGAATTCTTGCAAGTGTATCTCCCTGCTTCAATAAACATTTATGAAAGCAAATTTCTCAGCAGAAAGCCTTGTCATTTTTCCAACCTCAGTGGGCTGGAACCAGATGTAGAGTAGAAATGAGTGGCTGCAATACACGCTTGGGAACACTAGGGGGAGCTCTGGAGTGGAGGGTCGCGAGGCATGGCAAGACGGGGAGATAGCTGGACGAATTTACTGCAATGGGACTCCAGTGTAATGTGGCTAAATCCAGTTAAAGCAAATGGCTTCTGTCAGGGACAGTGGGGTGGGTGGGAAAGAGATACAGGGAGATGGGCAGTGTTTTTAGGGGAGCATTAATATCCCAACACTGATCTTTGAAAGACACTGCTATTGCCAAGGGATCCAGGAGGGGATAGGAGGAATTTTAGCTCTAAGGGGATTCAGCTCTGATCTGGCCTTAGAGCACAGGGATTGGCTGGCTCAGGGGACTGGGGAATGAGACATGGGGACATTCCCCTCTAGGATGAGCTGGTTCTGATCTGGCCCCACAACATGGCTGGCTCCAGGGGCTGGGGAATTAGAGGAATATTTCTCCTCTAATGGTGCAGTTCCGATTCCCTCCAGCAGGTGGCAGCCTGGACTCGTGCAGCCCCCAACCACTTGATCAGCTAAAATGCATCTTGCAGGTCAGTTCTGACAGAGCATGGAAGGTGTTTTCTGGGGGGCGGGAGGCTGAGCTCCTGACCTGCCCCTGGAATGAAAGCTGGAATGCTGGTGCAGAAGCTGAGAGATGGGGCGGCTCCGGAGAGCTGGTGGGAACACTCTTGTGACACATGGTGGACTGGAGAGGATCTTTTCATAGGTTCCTCCCTTCCCAACACATACCCAGTGGCTTCAGAGCAAACCCCTGCAGAGTACATGGCCCAGCTGGCATGGCCCATGTCCATCCTGCTGCCCCGTGGCCCTACCCCTTCCCCGTACCCCAGTGCCCTGGGGCTAGGAGAGGCAGTGCATGAATCCGCTAGTTCCTGCAGCGCCCTGGGAAGGAGAGCGGGATGGGCACAAGTGGGAGCCCCATGGCAGGGGATGGAGCCGAGATGAAGGTGGGGGGGAGATAAGGACATGGTGACACTGATGAGACACAGGGGCCAACACAGGTGTCTCGTAGTGTTGATCTCCTCATAGAACCACAAGCCGGTGGTGGTGGTGGTGGTGGTGGTGGTGGTGGTGTGTTTGTGTGTGTGTGTGTGGGTGGGTGGGTGTGTGGGTGTGTGTGGGTGTGTGTGTGTGTGCGCGCAATAATTCATCCTGGAGCCCAGATCAGAAAAAGGAGAGCCATGTGGCCCGGAGCAGTATGGAGTTGGGACGTAGCCCATCCCAGAGCAGAACGCTCCTGCTGGGAAGCAGTCGGGTGGAATCATGGAGCAGAGGCCAGGAGAAAAGGGGGCCTGAAAGATGTGGCAGAACGGGGACAGGATTCCTGTATCCCCCTCCCCTAGAGTCATGGCCGCCCTGCCTGGCACATGTAACCCCTATGACTCAAGCTGTAGCATTGGCAGTGGTAGAGACGCACGTTTGAGTTTCTAGAGGCAGAAATAGCTGTTCTGACCACCAGCTTCCCCCGGCCCCTCGCTCCAGCTGCTCGGCGCTGGGGCAGGGAGAGGGCGCCTGCGACGTCAGTGATGAGGGAGTGGCCAGAGACCCCAGAGCTCCATGCCACGCCCGCTGCTGCTCCAGTCAGAGCTGTGCCTCCATCCAAGCCTGGGCCTTTCTCATCAGCCTTGCCAGCCCTGGGACAGTCACCCCCAACCAGTGAGTGAATGGTGGGTGGAGAATCTCTGGGCTCCCAGGCTCCTCCTGGAGTTGGGGATAGAACCCAGGAGTCCTGACTTCCAGAACCCCCCCCCCCCCAAACCACTGGACCCCACTCCCTGCTCAGAGACAAGATGGAAACCAGGGGCCCTGGCTCCCAGTCCCCAGTCCCCCCCGCTCCCCCCGATCTAACCCAAGACACACCAGACTGCTCCAAAACAGACCCATTTTCTGAACCATGCTCCCCAAAGCTGGAGACTTAACAGAAAGTAACTTAAGAAGTGCTCCTGTCTCTAGCACCCAGACACTCAGCTCCCAATGGGATCCAAACCCTAAATATATTAGTTTTTCTCTGTATAAAGCTTATACAGGGTAAACTCATAAATTGTCTGCCCTCTATTACACTGATAGAGAGATATGCACAGCTGTTTGCTCCCTCAGGTATTAATTAATTACTCTGGGTTAATTAATAAGATAAAGTGATTTTATTCAATATAAAAAGTAGGATTTAAGTGGTTCCAAGTAATAACAGACAGAACAAAGACAGAAATTACCAAGCAAAATGAAACAAAACATGCAAGTCTAAGCCTAATACATTAAGAAACTGCATACAGGTAAATCTCACCGTTAGAGATGTTTCAATAAGCTTCTTTCACAGACTGGACTCCTTCCTAGTCTGGGTCCAGCAATCACTCACACCCCCATAGTTACTGTCCTTTGTTCCAGTTTCTTTCAGTCATTTCTTGGGGGTGGAGAAGCCATCTGTAAGCCAACTGAAGACCAAATGGAGAGGCTTCCAGGGCCTTTTATAGTCTCTCTCTTGTGGATGGAAACCCCTTTGTTCTTCTTTGCAAAGTCACAGCAACAAGATGGAGTTTGTAGCCACCTGGGCAAGTTACATGTCTATGAATGATTCAGCTTTTTGCAGGCCAACACCATTGTTTACATGTTAGTTTGAATGTTCGCAGGAAAGCTCAGATGTGGATTGGCGTCTCCTATAGTCCTTTGTCAGTTAAGTGTTTCTTGATTGGACAGTTACTTAGAGTAATCCTTTCTCAAGAAGCTAACAAAATGCTTCATTGAGGCTACTTAGAATCAAACACATTGAGATACAAGTGCATAGCCAATATTCATAACTTCAAATATAAAAATGATACACACATACAGACAGCATAATCATAACCAGCAAACTACATCCTTTCCATGGACACCTCACATGACCTCCTCTATACAAGACCTGGTGCAACCATAGGACCCAGGTTGCAACAATGATCTATACGGTCACAGTTCATGTCAATAATGTCACAACCACCATTTATCTATTTATCCATCCCCATATACCCCTCTCTATCAATCTATCCAACCCCATACACCCCGATCTATCTATCTATCTATCTATCTATCTATCTATCTATCTATCCCCATACACCCTTGTATCTATCTATCATCTTATATGACTCTGGCTTTGTCTGCACTGCACTTTTGTGGGTAAAACTTCTGTCGTTCAGGGGTGTGAAAAGAACACACCACCACCCCCGAATGACAAAAGTTTTACCGACAAAAAGCATCAGTGTGAACAGCGCTTGGTCGATGGGAGAGCTCTCTCCTGTTGACAAAGAGCGGCTACACTGCACACCTTTTAGCAGCATGGCTGTAGCGGCACAGGTGTGTTGCTAAAAGGTCCATAGTGGAGACATAGCCTCTGTTTATCACTCTGGACAGGATCTTCAAAATGGATGGACACTAGCAGAACTGTGTGGAGAGCCCAGTTCTAGGATAGCAGTGAGCTATGGGTCAGCACTGAGGATCACCGGCAGAGCTGTAGAGGGTGGGGAGAACCCAGTTCTGCGTTAGCAGGAGGCTGCCAGTTGGGGTCGAGGGGCACCGGCAGAGCTGGTTGTGGGTAGCCAAGGGCTGGGTTAGCAGGGTGCCATGGTTCGAGATTAATTTGTCACTCTTTCTTTCCTTTTCAGAGGTCAGAGCTCCCTCCCAAAGTGTCGAGTGGAAACACACACGCACACAGAAGTTGTGGTGACACCCCACCCCCGCCCCTCTCCAGCTTCTCTCTTTTTCTGTTTCATGTTCTGAGATATCCTGTGCCAGAGAGATTTTCACATCTTCAGCGTCAGCCCCTGCGACCCACAAACAGCATGTCAGGGGCATAGTCCCGCCCCCCGGTAGAGAGTACACGAAGGAGCAAAATACCAGGCTAGATCAGCCTGAGGATCTGATCGGGGGCAGGAGAGCAGGCTTGAGGAGCCCATGGGTCTAATCCAGGGTGGCATGGAGGGGGAAGGATACCGGGCCAAATGGGACCATCGGTCTGATCAGAGGTGGCATGGAGGGGGTAGGAGACCAGGCTAGCTGGACCCATGGGTGTGACACTGCACCCCATATTTCTCATCGTAATATTATGATGATATGATTATGGCATAATTATGATGCATTTTGTACAAGATAAGTCATGTGAGGTGTCGTTGGAAAAGTTATGATTTTCTGAATATGATTATCCTATATGTATGTACGTATCGTTTTTGTATCTAAATTTAGGAATATTGACCATATCTCTGTATTTCAATGGTGCTTATTCTGGGTGACACCCACAACTAGACTTTCTGGTACAACGATGAAGAAGCCGGACAGTGCTGGTGGCCCATCAGCAAAGATAATGGAGACTGTGGAATAGCTTAACCTTCCTGTGGGCATTTTGGCCAGCCAGTAAGCAGTGGCTGTTATAACACTGCAAGGGCATGTGATCAGACCACATGTCTCTGGACTCCATCTTGGGTTGTCAGTATTTTTCCACAAACTGGTCTGGGAACCAAGCTTTGAAACAAAGTGTTCCCACCCTATGCTAAAGCTATATCAGGCAGAGAGTGACATCATCTGGCTCTAAATTCTCCACACAAGAAGACTCCTGGAAACACCTGAGAAACAAAGACTAAACTGTGGGAAGTGCTGGACCCAGGCTAAAGGGATTTTCAGCCTGTGTATGAAAGGCCTGGGGCTTCCAAGATGTAGAGCAAATGCAGCTTGACCCTTACGAACCTGCAGCCTGCCTGTACCATCTCCCAGGGTGAGAATCTGCTCATTCAAATCCAATCTATCTAGTATATTAAGCTTAGTTTGCATTTTTGTTTATTAGCGAGGTAATCGGCTTTGATCTGTTTTCCATCACTTACAATCTTTTGTAGTTAATCAACTTGTTTTTGTTTGATCTAAACCAGTGAGCTGGAGTGAAGTGTATGGGGGCAAAGGCTGTTGCATATTCCTCTCCACATTGAGGGAGGGGGCAAATTTTATGAACCTTTATGAGTGCTCTGGAATGAACTCCCAATGGTCAGCGTGGGCGACTGGGACTGGCTTGAGCTACCTCTCGCTCTGGCCGAGTTCTCGGAACCCCTCCGTCTCATGCCTACCAATAAATCTCCGAGCATAGACGGGCTGACTGTGGAGTTCTACTGCGTGTTCTAGGACATGCTTTGCCCGGACCTTGTCACTGTCCGGGGCTAGTCCTTGGGAAGTGGGATCCTCCCTCTGTCATGCAGGGGAGCCGTGCTCGCCTTGCTACCGAAGAAGGGGGAACTTCTGCAATCTTCAGAATTGGTGTCCCATCTCGCTCCTCAGCACGGCCTACAAACTCGTAGCAAAGGCCATTTGGCTGCGGCTGGGGTCTGTGCTGGCAGACGTGGTCCATCCAACCAGACCTACACCGTCCCAGACCTCACCATGTTTGATCATTTGTATTTAGTCCGGGACCTCCTGGAGCTCGGGTGTAGGGATGGTCTGTCGTTCGTGCTCCTGTTTCTAGACCAGGAGAAGGTATTCGATGGGATGGACCACATGTATCTCCTGGGCACTCTACGAGCATTTAGCCTCGGGCCCCAGCTTGTGGAGTTTCTCCAGGTGCTGTATGCTTCTGCGGAGTGTTTGGTCAGACTCATCTGGACCCTGATTGAACCGGTCAGTTTAGAGCCAGGGGTACATCAGGGGTGTCTGCTGTCAGGCCTGCTGTATACTCTGGCGATCGAGCCCTTCCTCTGTCTCCTCTGCCAGAGGATTACACGGTTGGTGTTTCATGAGCCGGAGTTGCGGCTGGTCCAGGACCCATGCGACCTTGTGTGGGTGGAGGCCTCCCAGGTGATCTACTCCGTGGCCTCCTTCGCCTGGGTAAACTGGGTCAAGAGCTCTGTCCTGATGGTCGGGGACGGGTGGCAGACGAGCTCCCTCCCACCCATGCTTCAAGCCATTCGGTGGACTGCGAGTCCACTGCCCTATCTCGGCGTTTACCTTTGTGCCATGCATGCTTCTCCACTGGGGAACTGGCAAGATTTGGAGGCCAGGGTGCGAGAGTGGCTGCGGAGGTGGACGTGACTGTTCCGGTGCCTTTCCCTGCGGGAGAGGGCACTGGTGCTCAACCAACTGGTCCTGTCCATGCTTTGGGACCAGCTCAACACACTGAGCCCGGGCCTGGGGATCCTGGCCTGGTTGCAGAGGTTAGTTCTGGAGTTCTTCTAGCCAGGACTGCATTGGGTCTCTGCGGGGGTTCTGAGTCTCGCCCTGGAGGACAGAGGACAGGGCCTGGTCTGCCTCCGCAGCCAGGTCATTGTCTTCCGCTTCCAGGCCCTGCAGAGACTCCTTTATTGTGCACATAGTCTGGCGTGGAGCACATTGGCACATGCCTTCCTCCTCTGCCTCCGAGGGCTCCGACACGACCGGCAGCTCTTTTTTCTCCAGCTGAGGGGCCTTCCTCCAGACCTCTCCGAACTGCCGGTCTTCTAGCAGGACCTCCTCCCGACTTGCAAGCTGTTCTCGGTGACCAGGTCCATGGTGGCCACCGAGAGGGCAGACCTACTCACAGAGCCCCTGATACACAATTCCCAGTGGGCAGGTTTCGGACTTGCCCTTGGTGCACCAGAGGATGGTCCTGGCAGAAACCACCAGAATCGGAGACCTCCTGGACTACGATGGGAGGGACTGGGTGGATCCCTGAGTGCTCGGTGGGCTCATGGGGCTCTCCACCCTTGTCCACTCTCCACTCCCAAGTGTGAATTCCAGGAGGTGGAAGCACCCTTATTGCCCACCTCTTGGGTTTTCTTTGAGCGGGTCCTGAGAGATGGTGCTTCCCGCCCACACGTCACCCCAGGCCCTCCGGACCTTTTAATCAGGCTCCTATCCCGCAAGTCCACCCCTTGGCCCCCTACCCTCCATAGTCCGAGCCAGCTGCATGCCCTGAAGCCGGTCCGTTTCCGAACTGTGCCAAGGGAACAACTTTACATGCTTGTGCTCACACATTTCACCTCCTCACCCTGGTGTCCCCTCCCCCTAATACCAAGTGGTGGGACTAACTACCACCTGTGGAGTGTGAGGAACCCCGGTGGGCCAGCCTCTACTCCACCCTGGTCCAATGGCCCGTCGGGGATATCGGTTGGCGGCTCCTTCATAGAGCCTTGAGCACGGGCGTGTACCTGGCGCGGTTCACCCCCATCCCCAACGCCTGCCCCTTTGTGGCGTGAGGGAGAACCTGACACACGCTTATCTAGAATGAGCCAGGTTGCAGCCCCTGTTCCGGCTCCTCCAGAATGTCCTGCTGAGGTTCTGGCTGCACTTCCCCCCCCCGCACCTCTTCATATATTCACACCTCGTCCGTGGACCCAGGAAGTCAAAGTTTGTCCCTGTGCTTTTCCTGCTCCGCCTGTCTCCAGGTTGTTCCCCTTACCTTCCATTGCCCCCCAGCTTCCCTGCAGAATTTTGCCCCCTTTCCTAATACTGCCTGCCCCGCCTGCCCCTTGCTACCCATTTTGCTTCCCTCCCCAGCTGCAGCCCATGTCACACCCTGAGGGTCATACAGATAATATAGATATATAGTGTGGAGGTGGCCAAAATAACACAGGTGGGAGGGATAGCTCAGTGGTTTGAGCATTGGCCTGCTAAATTCAGGGTTATGAGTTCAATCCCCAAGTGCGCCAGTACTTGGTCCTGCCAGTGAAGGCAGAGGGCTGGACTCGATGACCTTTCGGGGTCCCTTCCAGTTCTATGAGATAGGTATATCTCCTTATATTATAACACATAGAGGGCTGCATATGCAGCCCACATGGTAGAATGGTTGAGAATAAGTATGCACTAGATACATACACTGGTTAGTTGGCTGGACGGATACATCGGTTGGCAGGTAGGCTGGACGTGCTAAATATATTTGTTAGTTGGCTGGTTACACTAGACACACTGAATACATTTGTTGATATTTTTGTATATAATAAACACGTTCATTGGTTGGTTGGCTGTCTCATCCATGGGGTCCCCTCCCTCCCACTCCAATCCTGGGGGTGTGGCTCTGTACTCCCAGGCAGGGTGAGACTCTGCTTCCAGAGCTGTCCCCCCCCTCCCCAAGAGGGCATGGTGTTCTCTGCTCGTGGGCCCCTCCTCCAAGATGGTGTGACTCTGAATTCTCCCCCGCTTCCGATTTGGCCCCTTAGGAGTTTTTTGTTAGTTTGCTTGCCCTACGCAAGCCCCTGCCCTTCAGCATTTCCCTGGGCTTTACCCACCCCCACCCCCTGCCTGTTTCCGGTCCTGTTCCATTTCCCCCTTACCGTCCATTGGCCCCCACTCAGCTCCCTTGCTTCATGAGCCCATGTCCCCTCCCTAAGCGCTTGTGCCCCTTCCCACTTTTACGTTACCCCCCTCTGTTTACTGCACACACACATCCACAATGATACTGTAGTCCCTCCCCTTCCCACTGCTGCCATAGGCGCCGGCATCCCCACCCGCACCGGTGAGTGTTCCCCCCTTCCCTGCCTCGATTGGTGTCCCCGCACAACCCCTCCCCAATTTATTCCCCATGCCTCTGATATTCCCCCTGTGGCTGGATCCCCAGCATAGAAACTCAAACTGGGGCACTGCTGTGCCCCCTTAACTCTCCAACCTGGGCTGTCTCTTACAATGCTTTGCTAGTGATAAGCAGCCAACCCCTCCAGGCATTGAGGTCCCTCTGCCAAGAACAGGCAGGGAGACACCCAGCTAAATTGCATTAATGCTCTAATTATACAGAGAGACCCCAGCAAATCTCCCAGCCTGGTACCCCAGAAATGTACCATTTTACATGGCTCAAGGCTTTCTCTTGAACAGTGCAAGTTCATTAATTAGTCCACCACTTTGTCAAAGGAAAGTGGACATGCACCAGCCTTTGTAACCTGATCCAATTCCCCAAGCCCTCTAGGCAAACTCACTGGTAAGGATAAAACGTTAAAGGCAGTTTATGAACTACAGAAAGAGATTTTAGGTGATTAGAAGTGTGAGACACAGAGGTCAAAGTTGGTTACACAAGAAATAAAAATAGAATCACAGTCTAAATTGCTTAGTCTGTTAAACTTAGAAGATTTGAATTCAAGAACTTTTCTCACCCCACTGGGTGTTCCAGGCAGTTGACAGTTCTCTATACACAGGCTGGATTCCCCTCTCAGCCTGGGACCAAGCTCCCCAGTTCAAAGTCTTTATCTTCCCAACGATGTTGAGATGGGGGAGGAGAAAGGCCAAGTGGTGCTGTCACTGGGATTCTGGATTCTTCTTGATTGGCCAACAGCAGGGGTCTGGCCCATCCTCATATAAATGTGTCTTGTTTGTTGCACCTTTGTTGTCACTGAAAGACTGGCTGTGGGCATTTCCCACTTACCACATATTTCAGAAGCAAACATATTTCAATACTTGATAACTTCACCTACAATGATAGCACTCACTATTCAACAGGATATTAATGTTCAACAGATCAAGACTTCTTAAATGATACCGCACAAGGCATGTATTGTACAAAACATTTCATTGTCATATCAGAGTGTTGAATCAGGGTGTTATTTTGAGGTACAGTGTCACACCCCCACCCCCAGCTTGTCTCTCCATGAGGGAGTAGGAGACACAAAAGGAGGGGGCAGCCGGAGCTGAAGTGAGGGGGACCTGTGGCAGGGAGTGGAGGTGACTCCTGGAAAGATATTGGGGATGCAGGGTGATAGGGGTCCTACCAGCAGTGGGGTGAAGGAGTGAGCAGAATCCCCTGATGGGGGGAGCATGGGGGCTGGGGTTGGAGTCCCAGGGCACGAAATCGTGGATAGAACAAAACAGGGGAGAACAGAGAGAGAGAAGGAAACATCAAACCTGCTCTACAGCAGCGTAGGGTCTTCGTTCCCCCCACCACCACCCAGTGGCCAATTTCCCCTCCCCCGCCACAGCCTGCTCTACAGGGCCAGGGCATTGGGCTTCCTCTGGATTTACCCCAGGATCAGAATCCTGGCCTGATTCCCCTGGGGTTGGTGGGGTTGTTCTGGATTTACAGTGGGGTCCTTGAGACACTAGGTGCTGGCCCCAGTGCGGCACTAGGGGGCGCTGTGCTGCAGGGTAGTGGGCTCGGCAGGGGGCGCTCTCCCCGGGCAGGCAGGGCTGGCCCCAGTGTCCCAGTGCGGCGCTAGGGGGCGCTGTGCTGCAGAGAGCAGGGCTCGGCAGGGGGCTCTCTCCCCGGGCAGGCAGTGCTGGCCCCAATGCCCCAGTGTGGCACTATAGGGTTCTCTGCTGTAGGGCAGGGGCTCAATGGGGGACACTCTCACCGAAAGGCAGTGCTGACCCCAGTGCCCCAGTGTGGCTCTAGGGGGTGCTGTGCTGCAGAGCCGAGGGTTCGGGGGGGGTACTCTCCCCGGGTAGGCAATGGCCCCAATAACTCGGTGCAGAGTTTGACTCACTGTGGTTTCCTTTTCAGACTCTCTAGCTCGTCATACCCTGGGTCGAGACCCATGGGAGCTGCATTTGATCCACCACAGGGGTGGAACAATTGCTGACCACAGCTTCCTACCCAGCTAGATGTGGCTGGGGGCGTGAATGGGGGCTGGAGCTCAGCGCTGGGGGGAGCATGATGACGGCTGAGACAGTGAGAACACAGGAGACCTTTTGTGGTGCCTTGATACACCTTCAAAGCACATCTCTCCCAGCAGAGACACAGCCCAGCCCGGGACGCCGACAGACCCCAGGACCAAAATATTCCTCAGCTCATCTCCTGCAGCAGGTGAGTGATGTATGGGTCTGCTCAGACCTCTGCCGAGATGAGGGACCCCATCGAACTGGGTGCTGCACAGTCCCTGACCGAGATCAGGGACCCCATCACACCGTGTGCTGCACAGACCTCAACAAATATCATGGTCCCCAGTCCCTCCTGCTCTAACCCACTTGATCCCACTCCCCTCCTAGTGTGACGAGAGAACCCAGGAGTCCTTACTCTCATTCAGTGCTCTATCCACTAGAGCAGTGGTTATAAAACTGTGGGTCACGACCCAGTACTGGGCTGCAGAATGGAAGGCACTGGGTCACAGCAGCTGTGGTCAGGACCGACGACCGGGCTGCTAAAAGTCCCATTGGTGTTGCTGCCTGGCTAAGGCAGGCTAGTCCCTACCTGTTCTGACACCGCGCTGTGCTGCGGAAGCAGCCAGCAGCAGGTCCGGCTCCTAGGCAGGGGAGCCACAGGGCTCCGTGCGCTGCCACCACGCTGACCACCATCTCCGCACTCCCATTGGACACTTCCCAGCCAATGGGAGCTAGGGCGGGGTTGGTGCCTGTGGGCGAGAGCCACACAGAGCCACTTGCGCGCCTCTGCTTAGGAGCCAGACCTGCTGTTGGCCACTCCTAGGGTGGAGCGCGGTCTGCGGTGCCAGGACAAGCAGGAAGCCTGCCTTAGCACCCCCCTGCGTCGCTGACCGGGATCCGCCCAAGATCAGCCCATGCCCAACTCCGTGCCCCAATCCCCTGCCCCAGCCATGAGCCCCCCAAACCCAAAGTCCCTTCCTTCACCCCAAACCCCTCATCCCTGTCCCCACCCCAAAGCCTGCACCCCCAGCCCAGATCCCCCTACCACACCCTGATCCCCTCATTCCCGGCCCCACCCCACAGCCCTTATCCTCGCACCCCAACCCTCTGCCGTAGCCATGAGCCCCTCCCACACCCCAAACCCCTCATTCCCAGCCCCGTTGGGTCATGGGCATCAACAATTTACTTCAACTGGGTTGCCAGAAAAAAAGTTTGAAAACCGCTGCTCTGGACCACGTTGCCACTCAGCTTTTGATAATTCATTGACATAGTTGATATCTTTCATACCAGGGGCATCTTGCCATTTCAGGCTGTTTGATTTTCTATTGGCATCAAAGCAGTGGGGCAGCAGGTCGGGACTGAGCGGAGAGGGGAGGGAACCCCAGGGAAGGGCTTGCAGAGGGCTGCAGGCCGGGCAGAACCAAGCAGTCAATATTCAAATATTCAAATGCGTTTTTCCTGCCCGGTTCTGCTGGGGCGAGTTCAAACATTTACTGTCCCCTCCCAGTCTGAGCCTGCTACCCCGACAGGATGCAGAGCTCTCACCCTTTCCTGTCCCACAGCCAGCATTGCTGTACAGCTCCAACCCAAGTGGAACATTATTCAAATCTACTTTTGACACAGGATCCCTTGTGGGCTAGATGGGCCCAGGATCTGTTCCGGGGCAGTAGCATTTCCTTCTGTCTTTCTCCAACAGCCACAGTGTAAAGACGCTGGGGCTCATGCTGACCAGGAGAAACCCCAGAAAATGACCCCCCATCAGGGGTTAAACATAACCAAATCCAGCACTCGGCATGGCCACAAGGGGGCCCCAGCAGTTTCTACGGTGAGGCCAGTCACGCCGAGCATGGCCCGAGCGCCCGCTGCTCTCGCTGGCTATGAAAGCTACCTCTCGCAAGCCACTGTGTGTGTGTGGCTTCGGACTGCCCCCTAGTGGCCAGGCCCAGCCACTGAATTGGCTCACTAATTACAAGCCACGGACTCTGTCCACATGGCACCGCCCTCTAGTGGCCCCTTTAAGGAACTGCAATGACCCATTATTGCATGCTGTAGAGTGGGCATGTGAAACTATATCTCTTCCTCGTAGTTAGTGCCGATATTACAACATCTAGAAAACAAGGAGGGGAATGAATTGATGCAAATTGGATCATCTGTAGTCAAACATGCAAATGAGGCATCACGTCATTTGTGTAATGCCTCCAGGTTTCCTAGAGCCCAGAGTTTTCTTAGGTGTGCAATAAAACATGGCTGATGTCGTAGGTGATAGGTGGATGGCTCTGCTTCTAGAATAGAGATAACCTATGGAACTGCCTGCCACTGCATTGTCACTAATTCCGGATCTCTCTGTTTCTCTCCCTCTAGGAGGGTTCAGAGGCCGACGGCACCTCCTGGATGGGGGAAACCATTGCATCAGCCATGCCCAGATTTCATGCCTTCATCCCCCTCCTCCTCTTCATCTTCCCTGAGGCCTCCTCCCATTGTCACACAGGCACGGCCAATGAATGCAACAAGCACACGGCCTTCGTGCCTGGGCACAGCCTGATTGGTGAGGGCATCGATGTGACCACGATGGGTAGGAAGGGGGCCTATCTGGTTGATAGCAGCCTCTGGCAACATGAGGACGGCACCTGCACCCTGTGTCGGAACCCACTGCAGGGAGGGCAGTTGCAGAGGCTGCCGCTGGCCACGGTGGACTGGCGGGTCCACATCTCGTGCCGCCGGAAGCTGAGCAGCTCGGTGCAGCAGTCAGCGATGGGCATGATGGAGTCGGCAGCGTCCGCGGTGCAGAACGACTGGAAGGTGGGGCTGGACGTGCCTGTGAAGCCCAAGGTTAATGTCCAGGTAGCGCTGGCTGGATCACATTCCAAACTGGCCAGTTTCGTGCTAGACCACACGCGGATGGACAAATACAGCTTCATGAGCCACGCGGTCTCCTGCAGCTATTACAGGTGAGAGCCAGCCTGGGTCAGTAGGATCACAGCAACACCACACAGTGACACAGGGCCTTTCCCTCTAGTGGGTGCCAGCTCTGATCCAGGCCCAGGATGGGGGGACTGGCTGGATCGATGGGGGGGGACTGGGACACGGAGCCTTTCCTCTCTAGGAAATGCCAGATTCAATCCAGCCCCAGGGTGCGGGAGAGGCTGGCTAGGAAGCAGCAGAGAAAGGGATTGGAGCCTTTCCCCTCTATGGGGCGCCAGCTCCCACGTGGGACTGGACAGCTACAGGGGATGTTCTTGTCCTGTGTGTCAGGACAGCCCGGCGACCTGCCGTGGCCAGAGCGGGGGACGTCTGTCAGAACTATCAAGCAGCTGGCAATATCCCCAGCACAGTCGTGAGGTTCAGCAGACAGGGTGGTTGCTTTGAGTAGGAGCCACCTGCTTAGACCTTTGCTTCTGGCTTGTCTGGGGCCTTAGGACGCAGAGCTAATGATCTCAGCTGACTCACCGGGCTGAACACACTCCTCACCTTGTGTCCCTGACCAGGTTCCGGGTCAGCGAGACACCCCCACTCACCAGCCATTTCACTCTGGCGCTGGAGAACCTCCCGGACCAGTACGACAGCAAATCGAAGGTGGAGTACCAGCAGCTAATCAGCAACTACGGCACCCACTACATGTCCCAGCTGCAGCTGGGGGGCCGGGCGCAGGACGTGACGGCCGTGCGGGTCTGCGAAGCAGCATTGAGCAGCTTGACTGACGACGAGATCAAGGACTGCTTGAGCATGGAGGCGGCCGTGAGTATCGGAATGGGCTCGGTCAAGGGTGGGTACAGCAAGTGTGAGAAGGAGAAGAAGAAGGGGAAGGTCCAGGGGAGCTTCCATGAGACGTATCAGGAGCGCCACATGGAGGTGGAAGGAGGAGAGAGCACGACTGACGTGCTCTTCTCCGGCAGTGATGCCAAGGTCTTCTCGGCCTGGATTGAGAGTCTCAAGGCCAGCCCCGGCCTGGTGTCCTATTCGCTGCACCCCATCCACATCCTGGTGGAGCAGGGCAACCCCAAGCGGGAGGCGCTGAGGCGGGCAGTCAGTGAGTACATCCGTGAGAGGGCCCTGTGGAGGAATTGCACCCAAAGCTGCCCTCCGGGGACTCAACGCAGCGCCCACGACCCCTGCTCCTGTGTCTGCCCCGGGGATACCACGACCAACACCATGTGCTGCTCGCGGGAGCGCGGCCTGGGGAAGCTGACGGTGACAGTGAAGAAGGCCAGTGGCCTGTGGGGGGACCAATCTACTGCTACGGATGCCTTCGTCAAGGTCTCCTTTGAGAGAAGGGAGATCCGGACTAACACCATCTGGAACAACAACAGTCCCGTCTGGTACGTCCCGTTGGACTTTGGTACCATCCACCTCACCGGCACCAGCAAGATCCGTGTCCAGGTCTGGGACGAGGACAAGTGGAACGATGACCTGCTGGGAGGCTGCGACATCCCGCTGGAGGCTGGGGGGCCCCACCAGAAGGATTGCTACCTGAACCACGGCCGCATCTGGTTCCAGTACAGCCTGCGCTGTGGGCCCCACCTCGGGGGTCGGAGCTGCTTCGACTATGTCTCCCAGCCACCCCAGCAGAGCACAGCCAAGGGGAAGGAGGTGGAGGCCTTCTGGTGAGCCCCTTAGATAGGGGATCCAAGAGGGTTATGAGTGTGCATTGGTCAATGTCATTTTCTAGCTCTCACTCTGCTGACGCTACTGGGCTTCATGCTGTCACTCCTGCTCAGGAATCGGTGTCTCCGATGCCCATAAGAGACTGTCTGCTCCTGTGGGCCTGTCATCCTCCCTCTGGGAAAACATCCCACCACGTACCGTCCATTTCAAATCCATCAGACCAGTGTGTCCAATGATTCCTGCCATCCAATGTATCCATCTAATCCACCAACCAGCGAATGTGCCTACTGCCTCCAACCTGTCTGCCCCTCCCCCATCCAGCCAACTCCCAGCCCACCAACCAACAAATGGTTGCATTTAGTTTATCCAACATATAAAATCAAGAAATCACCAACTGGACTTAGTGTATCCAATTTATCAATCCAGCCAAGCAACCAATGCATTTATCTAGTGCAGGGGTTCTTAAACTGGGGGTCAGGATCCCTCAGGGGGTCGCGAGGTTATTACATGGGGGGGGGGGGTCGTGAGTTGTCAGCCTCCACCCCAAACCCCGCTTTGCCTCCGGCATTTATAATGGTGTTAGATATATTAAAAAGTGTTTTTAATGTATAAGGGGGGGTCGCACTCAGGGGCTTGCTATGTGAAAGCGATCACCAGGACAAAAGTTTGAGAGCCACTGATCTAGTGCATCCAATGTATGCAACTAGCCAACCAAAGAATGTATCCAGTGCATCCGAACGACCAATGAATTTATCTAGAGCATGCAATGTAAAAAACCAGCCAGCCAACCAATGAACATGTGTATTATATACAAAATATCCAGCCAGCCAATCAACAAATGTCTTTAGTGTGTCCAATGTAACCAGCCAACTAACAAATATATTTATCGTGTCCATCCTACTTGCCAACCGATGTATCCAATGCATCCGTCCAGCCAACGAACCAGTTTATGTATCTAGTGCATACCTAGTCTCAACCTATTTACCATGTGGGCTGCATATGCAGCTCTCCATGTGTTATTTTGGCCACATCCACACTGCATATGTACTATCTGTACGACCCTCACAATGGGCTGCAGCTGTGTGCTGATTGGTGCACAAGTGGCCCACGGGCCACGGGTTGAGAACTACTGATCTTGTGCATCCAGTGTAACTAACCACCCAACCAACTAAGGTCTAAAGTACATCCAACCAACCAACCAAGCTGTGTAGCCAGTGCAACAAACCAACCAATGACTGGCCTAAGTACACCCAACCAACCAGTCAACCAATATGAGCAAGCAGTGCAATCAATCCACCACCCCGTGTATCCATCCACCAGTGGTATTTATCTGTCTCGTGTATCCACCTGAAAACCAATTGTCTCTACAAGAAGGGATAAGGTGCACAGCTCAGCCCTCTCCTATTGTGGCTTCAGTGATTAACCCTCTGTAGAAACCCTAAGATACTCCAGGGTGGACATGGTTCTAAACTCTCAGCGCATGGGCCGGCGTCCCGGGTGCAGGATGCATTAGGCTGTTCCCTAAATGTTGTTTCTTTTGCTTTCCACAATTACCGAGCTGCTTAGGGGTTAGTTATATCATCATGAATAAACAGGCCCCACCCACCATCCAGCTGGATGATCTCTCCTCAGATGGTCAACAAAGATGATGACATATCACTCACCATCAGTAAGCTTCAGAGTTAATACACAGGAGAACATGCCACGGGGCTATTGATTCAGGCTGTCAGCAGGCTCAGGGAGATGGCACTGCATTGGGGTCACATTTGGGAAGGGCAAATTCTCGCTAATTCAGGGATTGAAGCTTCTTCCTGTCTCACCCCATCTGCATCTGTTGAGAGCCTAGATCAATAGCTCCACGGTGCACCTCACTGATGGAGGGGGCGTGGTTAACTCTTAACCCTACTGACTGCAACTTAAATTTATCCAGCCTGGAAAATTGCCATGAAGCTTTGCAACACCACTGCAAAATGATTTGCTTCTGGGAGGATTCCAGCTCTCTGGATTCTTGCAAGTGTATCGCCCTGTTTCAATAAATATTTATGAAAGAAAATTTCAAAGCAGGAAGCCTTGTCATTCTGCTAACCTCAGGGGGTTGGACCCAGATGTAGAGTAGAAATGAGCAGCTGCAATATAGGGGGAGGGATAGCTCAGTGGTTTGAGCATTGGCCTGCTAAACCCAGAGTTATGAGTTCAATCCTTGAGGGGGCCATCTAGGGAACTGGGGTAAAAATCTATCTGGGGATTGGTCCTCCTCTGAGCAGGGGGTTGGACTGGATGACCTCCTGAGGTCCCTTCCAACCCTGATATTCTATGACACGCTTGGGAACACTAGGGGGAGCTCTGGGCTAGAGGGGAGTATGGCATGACAGGGGAGCGAGACAGCTGGATGAATTTGCTGCAATGGGGAATAGAGTGTAATGTGGCTAACGCCTTTCAAAGCAAATGGCTTCTCTTGGGCACAGAGTGGGGTGGGAGGGAAAGAGATACAGGGAGATGGGCAGTGTTACTAGATGGTATTCATATCCCACAGCTGATTCTTTAAAGACACTGCTATTGCCAAGAGATCCAGGAGGGGATATGAGAAAATATCCTTCTAAAGGGATTCAGCTCTGATCTGGGCCTAGAGCAGGGGGATTGGCTGGCTCCGGGCGCTGAGGAATTAGGGTAACAGTTCTCCTCTAATCCTCCAGCTCCGATTCCCTCCAGCAGGTGGCAGCCTGGACTGATGCAGCACCCAACCACTTGATCAGCAAAATGCATCTTGCATATCAGTTCTGAGAGAGCCTAGAAAGTGTTAGCTGGGGGGCCGGAGGCTGAGCTCCTGATTTGCCTCTGGAATGGAGGCTGGGATCCTGGTGCAGAGGCTGAGAGATGGGGCGGCTCTGGAGAGACAATGGGAGTACGGGATGGGCAGAAGTGGGAGCCCCATGGCTGGTGGTGGAGCCGAGATGGGGGGGAATAAGGACATGGTGACACTGATGAGACACGGGGCCAAGACAGGCGTCTCGTAGTGTTGCTTTCCTCATAGAACCATGGGCCAGTCATGGTGGTGGAGGCGGATGCAAAAATTCATCCTGGAGCCCAGATCTGCGCTCCCAGGCAGGGTAGGGAATCTACTTCCATAGCCGCCCCCCATCCCTAAGAGAGCATGACGTTCTCTGCTCCTGGGCCTCTCCTCCAAGGGGGTGTGACTCTGAGTTCTCCTGGCCCCTCCCCAATTTATTCCCCATGCCTCTGATATGTCTTCTGTGACTGGATCCCCAGGATAGAAACTCGAACGGGGGTGCCACGGCACCCCCTTAACTCTCCAACTTGGGTTGTCTCTTACAATGCTTTGCCAGTGACAAGCAGCAAAACCCCTCCAGGGGCTGAGGTCCCTCTGCCAACAACAGGCAAGGAGACACCCAGCTAAATTGCATGAATGCTCTAATTATACAGAGAGAGACACCAGCAAATCTCCCCAGCCTTGCACCCCAGAAATGTCCCATTTTACATGGCTCAAGAAATTTTCTTGAACAGTGCAAGCTCATTAATTAATTTGCCACTTTGTCAAAGTGGACATGCACCAGCCTTTGTAACCTGAGCCGATTCCCCAAGTCCTCTAGGCAAACTCACTGGTAAGGATAAAACGTTAAAATCAGTTTATGAACTTCAGAAAGAGATTTTAGGTGATTAGAAGTGTGAGACACAGAGGTCAACGTTGGTTACACAAGAAATAAAAATAGAATCGCAGTCTAAATTGCTTAGTCTGTTAAACTTAGAAGATTTGAATTCAAGAACTTTTCTCACCCCACTGGGTGTTCCAGGCAGTTGACAGTTCTCTATACACAGGCTGGATTCCCCTCTCAGCCTGGGACCAAGCTCCCCAGTTCAAAGTCTTTGTCTTCCCAACGATGTTGAGATGCGGGAGGAGGGAGGCCAAGAGGTGCTGTCACTGGGAGTCTGGATCCCTCTTGATCGGCCATCAACCGGGGTCTGGCCCATCCTCATATAAATGTGTCTTGTTTGTTATGCCTTTGTTGCCACTGAAAGGCGTTTCCCACTTACCACGTTTCAGAAACAAACATAGCAATACTTGATAACTTCACTTACAATGATAGCACTCACCATTCAACCGGATATTAATGTTCAACAGATCACGACTTCTTCAATGATATCTCACGAGGCGTGTATTGTACAAAACCCCTCAATCACATCACAGTGGTTCCCAGGTGTTATTTTGAGGTACAGAATAGCATACCTCCACCTCCAGCTTGTAAACGCATGGGGGAGCAGGAGAGAGAAAAATGAGGGCAGCCTGGGACGGAGTGAGGGGGACCCCTGGCAGAATAATGGGTGGTTCAGGCAATGAGGTGACCCCTGGCAAGATAAATGTGGGGTGCATGGAGTGGTGGTGACCCCAGCAAGAGAAATGTGGAGTTTAGTCAGTGGGAGGACCTCTGGCAGGATAATGGGAGTGCAGGGGGATGGAGCCATATCAGCAGTGGGTTGGAATGACAGAATCCCCTGATGGGGGGCACACAGGGGTACCATGTGGTCTGTGGGACCCTGGGGTTGGAGTCCCAGGGGATGAAAGGCTGATAGAACAAAACACGGGGGAACAGAGAGAAAGAGAAGGCAATCTCAGACCTGCTCTACAGCAACCCAGGGCCATCTCCCCTCCACCCTTGCCCTCAGTGCCCCCTTTCCCCACTCCCACCACAGCCTGCCCCACAGGACCAGGGCATTGGGCTTGCTCCAGATTTACCCAGGGATCAGAATCCAGGCCTGATTCCATTGGCGTCAATGGGGTTGCTCCGCATTTACAGTGGCGTCCCCGAGGCGCTAGGTGCTGGCCCCAGTGTGGCACTAGGGGGCGCTGTGCTGCAGGGTGGGGGCTCAGCATAGGGCACACTCCCCCTGGCAGAAAGTGCTGGCCCCAGTGCCCCTGTTCAGGGCTGGTCTCACTCTGGGTTCCCCTGCAGCCTGTCTATCTCCTCCCACCCTGAATGGGGACCCACGGGAGGCGCGTTTGATCCACCCCGGGGGTTGAACATTTGCCAGCCACAGGTTCACGCCCAGCTGGCTGTGACTGGGGGTGTGAAAGGGGGCAGGAGCTCAGCGCTGGGCGGAGCACGATGAGGGGTGAGACAGCGAGAAGAACCTCAGGAGACATTTTGTGGTGCCTTGATCCAGCTTGAAAGTGTGTTTCTCCGAGCAGAGACACAGCCCAGCCCTGGCTGCCGACAGGACTCGTGGAGCAAACCCTGGGCCCATCTAGTCTGGTATCCTGTCCCCTTCCTTCTGCCCCAGATGGTTTGACAACTTCACCCCACTCTTTGCGTCCCTCCCCTTACTAACCACAAGGGATGCTGTGTTAAATATAGATTTGAACTATGTTCCACTTAGGGTGGAGTTGTACAGCCCTGTCCTATTGGGGCATCAGGGATTAACCCTCTGCAGAAACCCAAAGATACTCCAGGGATGGACATGGTTCTAAACACCCAGGGGATGGGATGGGCTCCTGGAGGGAAGATTCCTTAGGGGGCTGTTCTTTATCAGTCATTTCTGTTGCTTTCCACAATTACCTACCAGCTTTGGGATTAATTATCTCATCCTGAATATGCAGGCCCCATCCACCAACCAGCTGGATGTTCCCTGCTCAGATGATCAGCAGTGATGCTGATATATCATTTGCCATTGGTAGGAATCAGAGTTAAAACCAAGGAAGTCATGCCACAGGGCTGTTGATTCAGGCTGTCAGCAGGCTCAGGGAGAAGGCACTGCATTGTGGTCACATTGGGAAGGGCAAATTCCCCCTAATTCAGAGATTTAAGCATCTTCCTGGTTCACCCCTATCTGCACATGTGAGGTCCTAGTTTGATAGCTCCATTGTGCAGTTAACTGGTGAATGAGGTTTGTTAACTCTGAACCCTACTGACTGTAACTTAAATATCTCCAGCCTGGAAAACTCCAGGCAGCTTTGCAGCTCCACGGCAAAATGATTTGCTTCTGGGAGGATTCCAGATCTCTGAATTCTTGCAAGTGTATCTCCCTGCTTCAATAAACATGTGTGAAAGCAAATTTCTAAGCAGAAAGCATTGTCATTCTTCTAACCTCAGTGGGGGGGACCCAGATGTAGAGTAGAAATAAGTGGCCACAATACACGCTTGTGAACCCTTGGGGGAGCTCTGGGCTAGAGGGGAGCAAGGCATGGTGTCACGGAGTGTGGGGCAGTCAGGGCCCTGCACCCCCCACTTCCTGCGATTCACCGGGACTTTCAGCCAGCCAGTAAAACAGAAGGTTTATTAGACGACAGGAACACAGTCCAACACGGAGCTTGTAGGTACAGGAACCAGGACCCCTCAGCCAGGTCCCTCTTGGGGGGTAGGGAGCCCAGACCCCGGTTCTGGGCCTCCCTCCTTTTCCCCAGCCAGCTCCAAACTGAAACCCCTTCCAGCCGTCTCCCCCAGCCTCCCGCAGGCTCCTCCTCCAGCCTTTATCCAGTTTCCTGGGCAGAAGGTGTCCCCTGGCCCCAACCCCCTCCTGGGCTCAGGTTACGTGCTCAAGTATCATCCCTCAAGTGAAGTCACAGCCTGATATCCCACCACCCTCAGTGTTCATGCAGACAGTAAACTAGTAAAACTCCCATGCAACATTCCCAGGTTAATACTCCCTACTCCGTCACACATGGCAAGACAGGGGAGCTAGACAGCTGGATGAATTTGCTGCAACGGTGAATAGAATGTAATGTGGCTAACGCCAGCCAATGGGATTGGCTTCTGTCGGGGACAGAGTGGGGTGGGTGGGAAAGAGATACAGGGACATGGGCAGTGTTCTACGGGGGGCATTAGTATCCCACAGCAGATAGTTGCAAGATACTGCTATTGCCAAGGGATCCAGGAGGGGATATGCGGAATTTTCCCTCTAAGGGGATTCAGCTTTGATCTGGCTCTTGAACGGGGGTTGGCTGGCTCAGGGGACTGGGGAATGGGACATGGAGCATTTCCCCTCTAGGGGGCGCTGGTTCTGATCTGGCCTCATGACATGGCTGGCTCAAGGGGCTGGGGAATTAGAGTAAAACTTGTCCTCTAATGGTGCAGCTCTGATTCCTTCCAGCAGATGGTAGCCTGGATCTGTACAGTCCCCAACCGGTTGATCAGCTAAATCAGGGGTGGGCAAACTACAGCCCGCAGGACTTGTCTGACCCATCAGACCTTTTAATCCGACCCTCGAGCTCCTTCTGGGGAGCAGGGTCGGGGGCTTTCCGCGCGGCTCCCAGAAGAAGCAGCATCTGCCCCTCCGGCTCCTACATGTAGGGGCAGCCAGGTGGCGCTGCACACCCTAAGTGTCGGCCCTCAAAGCTCCCATTGGCTGGGAAACCTGGCCAATGGGAGCTGCAGGGGCTGCACCTGTGGACGGGGAAACGTGCAGAGCCGCCTTGCCAGGCATCCGCATAGGAGCTGGAGAGGGGACATGCTGCTGTTTCTGGGAGCTGCTTGAGGTAAGTGCCACCAGGAGCCTGCACCCCTCCCCTCCCGGGCCCCAACCCCCTGCCCCAGCCCCGATCCCCCTCCCGCCCTTGGAACTCTTCGGTCCCAGCCCGGAGCACCCTCCTGTACCCCAAACCCCTCATCCCCAGCCCCACCCCAGAGCCCACACCCCAAGCCAGAGCCCTCATCCCCTCCTGTACCCCACCCCCGAATTTCATGAGTATTCATGGCCCGCCATACAATTTCCATATGTGGCCCTCAGACCAAAATGTTTGCCCACCCCTGAGCTAAATGCATCCTGCAGGTCAGTTCTGACAGTGCAGGGAAGGTGTTAGCAGGGGGTGGGGAGCGGCTCTGAGTTCCTGCCCTGCCCCGGGAATGAAGGCTGGGATCACAGTGTCCAGCCTGAGAGATGGGGCAGCTCCAGAGAGTCGGTGGGAGTGCGGTTGAGACGCATGGCGGATGGAAGAGGATCTTTCCATAGCCTCCTCCTGCCCCACCACACAGCCAGTGGCTTCAGAGCAAGTCCCTTCAGGGTACATGGTCCTAGCTGGCACGGCCCACCTCCATCCTGCTGCCCCCTAACCCTCCCCCTACCCTGGTGCCTTCGGGCTGGGAGACGCAGAGCATAAATCAGCTACTTTCTGCAGTGCCGAGGGCAATACTATACCCTGGCAGGGGGCAGCGGGCTGGGCACAAGTGGGAGCCCCATAGCTGGTGGAGGAGCAGAGACCAGGGCGCGGGGAAGATCAAGAACATGGCGACACTTACGAGACACAAGGGCCAACACAGGCGTCTCGTAGCTTGAACCAGGGGCCAGTCGTGGTGGTGGAAGGGGATGAAAAAATTCATCCCAGAGCCCAGATCAGGAAACTGGGAGCCGCAAAGGCCAGGCCAGGATGGGGTTGGGAGGCAGGAGATCCCAGTGCAGCATGGTCCCACCTGTAAGCTACCTCTGCTCCAAGGGAGGTGCAAACTGAGCCCAGGTCGGGAAACTGAGAGCCATGCGGCCCAGACCAGTACGGAGCTGGGACGTAGCCCATCCCAGAGCAGAACGCTCCTGCTGGGAAGCAGTCAGGTGGAATCATGGAGCAGAGGCCAGGAGAAAAGGGGGCCTGGGAGATGTGGCAGAACGGGGACGGAATTCCCGTAGCCCCCTCCCCTAGAGTTATGGCCCCCCTGCCTGGCACATGTAGCCCCTATGACTCAAGCTGTAGCAACGGGCAGCGCTAGAGCCACACGTCTGAGTTTCTAGAGGCAGGAAGAGCGGTTCTGACCACAGGCTTCCCCCCGCCCCCTTCACTGTAGCTGCTCGGCGCTGGGGCAGGGAGAGAGCGCCTGCAACGTCAGTGATGGGGGAGTGGGGGGAGACCCCAGAGCGCTATGCCACGCCCCTGCCGCTTCAGTCAGAGCTGCGTCTCCATCCAAGTCAGGACCTTTCTCATCGGCCCTGCCAGCCCCGGGACAATCACACCCAGCAGGTGAGTGAATGGTGGGGGGGAAATCTCTGGGCTCCCAGGCCGCTCCTGAAGCTGGGGATGGAACCCAGGAGTCCTGGGTCTCAGGTCCTCCCCCACTCTAACCCACTTGACTCCCCTCCAACAGCCAGGATGAGAACCCAGGTGTCCTGACTCCCAACCCCCCTTCCCCCCCAACATCAAGCCTTTCTCATTAGCACTAACTGGGGATGTAGAAAGTTTCACTCTGAGATCTGTCAAATTGTTTCTTTCTACCAGATGTATACCCCAGAGAAAGGAAGAGTTTAAGATGTGAAGAAGTTCTATCTATCTATCTATCTAATCATCTTATATGATTCTGTTTATCACACTGAAAGGATCTTGAAAATTGACTGGCACCAGCAGCGCTGTGGGGTGGGGGGGGACCCAGTTCTGTGATAGGAGGGGGAAGTGGCTTGGGATTGATGGGCACCACCAGAGCTGTGGGGTGGGGGGGACCCCCTTCTGCATTAGCAGGGGGCTGCGGGTTGGGGTTGAAGGGTGCCAGCTGAGCTGGTTGCAGGGAGCCCAGGGCAGGGCGAGCAGGGGGCCGTGGGTCGAGATTCTGCTTTAATTTCTTTCCTTTCCATGGGTCAGAGCTCCCGCCCGTGTGTGATGAGTGGAAACATACACACACAAGCTGGGGTGACATCCCACCCCCGCCCCTCTCCAGCTTCACTCTAAATTTCTGTTTCATGTTCTGAGACATCCTGTGCCAGAGAGATTTTCACACCTTCAACGTCAGCCCCTGCAACACACAAACAGCATGTCAGGGGCATAGTCCCGCCCCCCGGTACAGAGTATGTGGAGGGGCAGGATACCGGGCTAGCTGGACCCATGGGTCTGATCTGGGCTGGCAGGGAGGGGGCAGGATACCGGGCTAGCTGGACCCATGGGTCTGATCTGGGCTGACAGGGAGGGGGCAGGATACCAGGCTACATGGGACCATGGGTCTAAAGTAACCACAGTGCACCTAAAAGAAAAGATGTTAACTCTGGATATAGGAGAAGTGCAAGACACCAAGACTCCCAATTTCACTGGTATTTGGGCCCTGCTTTGAGGAGCCCAGTGTGGATGTAACTTTAACAGCATGTTAACCTGTGGAACTGCCAGCCACAGGATTGTTGTTAATGCAGAATCTGTCCCTGATTCTCCCTGCAGGGTCATTCAGAGACTGACATCCCCTCTCGACCATGCCCAGACCCAGCTCCTTCTCCCACCTCCTCCTCCTCCTCATTCTCCTCCCTAGGGTCTCCACCCATTGTCACACGGGCACAGCTGAGGAGTGCGAGGAGCACACGGCTTTTGTTCCTGGGCACAATCTCGCAGGAGAGGGCATCGACGTGACCACGCTGGGTAGGAAAGGGGCCTACTTGGTGGACAGCAGCCACTGGCAGCACCAGGATGGGACCTGCACCCTGTGCCGGAACTCGCTGCTGGAGGGGCAGCTGCAGAGGCTGCCGCTGGCTGCGGCGGACTGGAGGGAGAAGGTCTCGTGCCGCAGGAAGCTCTCCAGCACCATGAAGGAGTCGGCCATGGGCGTGGTCCGCGCGGCGGGCGCCGTGGTACAGAATGACTGGAAGGTGGGGCTGGAGGTGGAGGTGAAGCCCAGCGCCAACACCCAGGTGACGCTGGCCGGCTCGCACTCCAAACTGGCAGAGTTCAGCACGGAGAAGTCTCAGCAAGACAAGTACAGCTTCACCAGCCACGAGGTGTCCTGCGCATACTATACGTAAGGGGCAGGGGAGGGGCGCAAGAGAGGGGGAGACTCGAGGTAGGGGTTAGCATGAAGATTAGCAGTTATGTGTTGGGTGCCGGTGAAGGCTGGGGGTGAGG
>NW_020697263.1:0-22800 GCF_002925995.2 Terrapene triunguis
GGAACTGATGCAGAGTTTGGGTCTATACATCAGAACACTTACTTGGGCATAGGTCGGGGGTTTTCTGGAGAAAATACAATGGCTCAAGGGAGAACACTAGATTTGTTTATGGGTAAACTGATGGCTCAAGGATTTTCTTTAGGCTAGGCCAGGGGTAGGGAACCTATGGCACACGTGCAAAAGGCGGCACGCGAGCTGATTTTCAATGGCACTCACACTGCCCGGGTCCTGGCCACCAGTCCGAGGGGCTCTACATTTTAATTTAATTATAAATGAAGCTTCTTAAACATTTTAAAAACCTTATTTACTTTACATACAACAATAGTTTAGTTCTATGTTATAGACTTATAGAAAGAGACCTTCTAAAAACGTTAAAATGTACGACTGCCACATGAAACCTTAAATGAGAGTGAATAAATGAAGACTTGGCACACCACTTCTGAAAGGTTGCCGACCCCTGGGCTAGACAATAGGAGCTGATCACTTTTGGCTATGGGTGTTGTTTTCTTACAGGGAGTTCACAAGGCAACTAGGCTGCTACAGTATTTTGGGATATCAATCAAAGATTTATTACTAGAATTGCTCTGATAATTGCTGAGCTGGGTGTGTGCAGGTGTAAGTTCATTAGCATCTGGAGCAGGGATTCCCATGATGCAGTGCGTCCCTGCTTTTCTGGTCCCAGAGTTCAGTGCGGTTCCCCGTTCCTCATTCTTTATGCAAATCCCTATCCCATCTTTCATGGAGATGAGGCTAGGGGAGTTGTCTCTGTTCTACATTCTGTATGCAAAAATGGAGACGTCTTAATCTTGTCACCCTTGTCAGGGGGGGTCTAGGTGTGTCTCCCCATGCCCTTCATTGTTCTCTGCAAGCCTTTTCTCCGATCGGTTTTGGTTCAAACAGAGACGGGGTGAGGGGTGTCCTTCATGAGTCACACAGGCTAGATACTGCGCCCTGGTTCCCCAAAAACACAGAGCTGACTGGTATCAACAATAAGGATGGCAAGTGAAGTCTAGTACAGCTGGAGAACGTTCATTCTTCATTCTTTTGTAATTAGACTCAGGAAACTTTTAATCGGTTTGGATCTCTGATTGGACTAATAGCACCATACAGCTGTGATTCACTGGCCACGTCCCGTCAGTGGGTGGTTGACTGTATCAGCTGCCTTCTCTGTATACAAGGTGAGGAGACCATTAGCAGGTATAAGTAATTCTTCTCCATTAGCAGGTATAAGTAACTCTTCACCTTCTTTCACTGTTGTAATGTCCATTTTTCTGCCTGTCTAGTTCTTTCTGTCCTGTCTGTTAGCACTTAGATAACAGAATGGTGGGCATCTTGTAAATACCTCATTAGAAGAGAAGATTATGATGTGTAAAGAGCCTAGCACACTTTTGGGAACTGTACAAATAATAAATGGTCTGCATACAGGTAGATAACTGCTAAATTCCTTAGGGCTTGTCTACAGAGGGACACTAAGGAAAGTTAATCCAAATGAACTAAAGGTGTAAATTTAAAGTGGCATTAAACACATGTGTGGATGCTCTGATTCTGAATTAAAATGGCCCTTATTAATTTTAGTGAATTACATGAATGAAACTAACCTGAAATAAGGCCCCTTTAATTCTAAATAAGTGTGTCCCCATAGGTGTTTAATGAAGTTTAACTAATGCATTTGAAAATTAATTTGGATTAGCTTTCTTGACTATCTCCACGTAGACAAGCCCTTGGTACTAAACATTTTCATTCTCTTTACCCTGCCACTGGCTGTATTGGAGGGGTTTCCTGGAATAATTCTTTAAACAAAAAGTTCTTCCAGCAGCCCTCTGTCATGAGCATTCAAAGCTACTGGAGTAAGTGTAGGCCATTTTCCCCTCTGTGAAAGAGTAGGATATTCTTTTCACCTAATGGTTAGATGTAAAGGGATAGGGCTTGGTTATCGTTTAAGGCCATTTCCAAGTAGGGTGACCAAACAGCAAATGTGAAAACTCGGGACAGGGGGTGGGGGGTAATAGGAGTCTATATAAGAAAAAGACCCCCCAAATCGGGACTATCCCTATAAACTCGGGACATCTGGTCACCTTATTTCCAATTATTATTAATCAGTCCTAAAAAACAGTGTTGGTGATTCAGATACAGAAGAAGGGACTCCAATCTTTGCATGTACATGATAGAAATCCCAGCATTGTTTAGAAGTGACTGATGAGCCTGGGTTTCCTGCCGAAGGTTTTGTCCAGCCCCATCTCTTTTACAATGAGAGTTTGGTGGAGGGATTCACCTCTACATTGGAACCTGAGATCTATCTGCATGACTTGTACTTGACTATGAGATTAGATTTAAATACTGAGAGCAGAGAGGCTACTGAAACCAGACACACCCAGAAAGCTGCTCCAAGCTAAATACAGTGCTTGTTCAATCCTGTATCATTCACAATAACATACCACTACTGTTAACTTTCAGACATTTAGGGTGTAATCCCGACTCCATTACAGTCAACAGGAGTTTTGCCATTGACTTTGATGGGGCCAAGATTTTACACTATGCTGATAACAGCATAGCACATGGATCCTTCTGTATGAATATCCATGCAATAGAGGTTCAGTTTCATGAATCGTTACAGTACTTTTTCTCCTTTTCTCCACTCCAGGCCAGTCCATGAACCTGGGGTCAGCGGCGGAGGAGCTGAGATGTCTCCGTGAAGCACTAACAGCTCCAGACCCTGAGGCTTTGTTTCAGGCATCTTCCAAAATGGCCAGGGTAACTGACTCAAAAAGCTTGTGCGGATGTTCTAGTGACGGGGCACTATTCATTTTACATTTAAGCTTTTATGATGCCTTTCCGTACTTGGAGTGAGCTGTGAGAGCGGGGCATTCATTGCTAGTAACCAGCAAGATGCTTTTCATAGATGTGTGCTATGAATGCCATGTAAAAACCAGATTCCACAGAATGTTGCACACACATGAAAATATGCACGCAGCTGCGCACACATGTACCTATCCAGCCATCCATGAGAAAAAACTGTGTTAGTGGACCATCAAGCTGAGAAACCACCCAGTCTTCATTCTGTCACTTTGTGGGTTTGCCTTAGCCTATATTTGTGTGCATGCCTCTCTTTACTTCATTTTATAAGTTGTAAAAAGATGCAGTGTATATAAGAGAATACAAACTGGAAACTTACCTCCTGCATATCCAGTACAATGTTTTGCTAACTGTGCAACAGAGGCTTTGCCTCTAACCTGATATCATCAGTGCAGAATACAAAAATGTCGTATCTACACTGTAGAAAGAATTGTAATCACAAATGGCTCGCTAGACATGAGGCTAATTAACAATTTGTTGATGCATATATCTTTTCATAGAGATATTAGGCCTCCATTTTTAAAAAGCCAGACATCATTGCAGTCTCTCCTGTTTTTGATTTGTTCCCAGGTTGTTAGTGAGTACTTGCCCTCAGAACAGGCCACAGACTTTATTAAGGCCACATTGGGTGGTATGCTGTCTGCTAGCCCCACCTGTGCCACGGCAGCTGGACTGTGGATGAAGATCATCCTGAAGGAGTGTGGAGATGCCATACTGGATAAGGTAAAACGGGAAACTGGAGAGGTTTTCTGCCTAAACTCTAGGCTTTTAGATCTTTGCCCTTATGTGTAATGAACAAAAATCTTGCTGTTTCTCCCCCTCGGACATAGAGTCGATTCCATCTCTGTTCCTATCCTAAGATAGGCAATGGCAGAATCAATCGCAGTAGACAGAGATAATCCAAGGGAAAAGGAAGATGGTGGGTTATTTATTTGTCTAGCTTGTTGCCACAGTATTCAGCCAAGAAAGGCTTGAAAAAACAGACTCTGGGGAAAATACAACAAGACAGAATGACTGGCACTTGGAGGCATCCAGTTCTTAGGAGGCCTATGGCTAAGGGCTACCTGGATAAAAATAGCACTGTGGTCATTCCCAGTCAGTCTGGAGCCTGGGCTCTGAGACCGACCCTCTTGCCAGGTTTCAGAGCCTGGGCTCCAGCCCGAGCAGGAACAGCTACACTTTTACACTGCTGTGGGATTTTTTTTTGCTGTGTAGACGTACCCTTTAAGAATAGAAGGGGGGAGGGAGGGAGAAAACTATAGTGTCTTTGGGATCCACTATTTATATGCCTTATTCTGGAGCCCAGTGCGTTAGGGCTAGATGAAAGGAGCACTCCACAAATCTTCTAACAAGGCTGGTGAAAGGTCTCAGGACAGGGAATCCTCGCAGCAGAACTGCCATGTTTGCACAGTGTTTTGAAGATGTGAAGGGCTAGGAGTGAATATGAGAGGTCATCACCTGTTCATAGTCCCAGGCATTTGCACACTGTGTTTAAAGCACTTGCATATTTTGTGCTTGTGGTTGTTTGTGAACTCCGCATTCTTCGAGGCAAATGGTCAGATTTGGCTGCTTAAATCACACCTGCAAAATGTGGGCAAGCAAAGCCTTCTTTTGTGCATGCGAACTGGTTTATTTAATGCCTAGCTGGGCACCACCACATTAAATTACCTGGTATGTATATGTGTGTGTCAGTGTTAGTTTTTACAGCCAAGTGTGGGCAATTTTTGTGGGTTAAATTTATGCAGACATATTTGAACATTTGTTTCTTGAAGTGAAGAATTTCTAAAAAAGCAGCAACTGGCTAAATGGCTAAATAAAGGTTTTGATTCTGTAGAATGAATAGAGAGAAAGAAAAAGGGACATTTCTTTCTGGTTTTGTTCCTTCCAGGTGCCAGATATCCTGGTTATAATATATAGCCACATGCCTACTATCCAGGAGGGCAGTTTGAGGCAGTTCCTGGTGGAGGCGGTGTCCATTTTAGCTCACCGTGACCTAGAGACAGTGATCTCCAGCCTCCTCGGCGAACATCTGCCAATGGACAGGTATATACCGCTACCTATTGCATTCATCTTGGTGAAACATGGATCCCACCGCTTTACTGGGAGATGTAGGGCTTTATTTAAGCAGCAAACAGTTTGGGATAATTCCTAAAGGTTAATAGCCTGGGTCTTTCTGCAGGAAGGTCCAAGAGCATGTTAAGGTGGGGTGCGGAGAGAAACTAAGTGTCATTCTGTTTCCATTAATTAATAGCTGCTTTGATATCCTAAAGACCTATCTTTACTGGTATAACTGGAGTGTATTGTTGGAAACATCTACCTCTCTAGACACCTGAATTGACCTCACTCTGGAAATTAGCAGTGGCTGTTGGTTTCCTGGTAGCATGACAGCTTCAAGTCCAAATCCCTGGCTGATTACAAAGAATAGAGCCAATATTATCATCAGAACTCTGCTTGGTATCAGTCAGGGTGTGGCTGCTAGAATAGAGTTGCTGTCCTGGGAACTTAAAACTGGACTGGAAGCAGATCCATCATTTCATTTAAAGATCCCTAACTGAGTTATCAGTTATCAGTGCTGGAATCTAAGATCATAAGAACGGCCATACTGGATCAGACCAAAGGTCCATCTAGCCCAGTATTCTGTCTTCCGACAATGGCCAGTGCCACATGCTCCAGAGGGAATGAACAGAACAGGTAATTGTCAAGTGATCCGTCCCCTGTTGCCCAGTCCCAGCTTCTTGCAAACAGAGGGTAGGGACACCCTTTGTGAAGGGGACATAGGATGGCCACGAATATTTGGTCTCATAGTTGTATGTCCAGTGTGGCAAATTGCCGGCACTATTATGTTGCGTCCCGCACTTTCTCCTCTTGTGGGGGTGCAGGGCACCGTTTCTCACCCCTGAACTGGGGTATCAACTGTCCCATTAGTGTCCCAGAAAAGGGGAGTGGAGAGGGAGGGACCTGGGCCCACCCTCTACTCCAGGTCCCAGCCCAGGGGCTCTAGGGATAGCAGTGAACCACTTGAACTAGCGATTCCTTCCCCTGGGCTACTTCCCTCTCCGGCCCTTCAGCTTGGGGGGCTTCCTGCCCTCTCTCCGCTTGGGCCAAGTTTCTCCCAACCCCTTGTGTCTGTAGAGTCCCTCTGCTCTGCACAAGCCGGGTTTCCCTTTACCTAGGGTCTTGGTCTTCTGGCCCACCACAGCACTTCTCCAAACTGCTTCCTCCAAACTGCTCTCTGCTCCAACACCAAACCACTCTGCTTCAACTCCTCCAAACTGCTCTCTGCTCCAACACCAAACCACTGTGCTTCAACTCCTCCAAACTGCTCTCTGCTCCAACACCAAACCACTCTGCTTCAACTCCTCCAAACTGCTCTCTGCTCCAACACCAAACCACTCTGCTTCAACTCCTCCAACTGTCTGATTGAAGCAGGGCGGGTTTATCAGGTGACTGGCTTTAGGTGCTCTAATTGGCTTAATTGGTTTCAGGTGCTCTAATTAATCTGTAGCAGCCTCTCTTCCCTCTACAGGGACTAAGGCTCTCATCATCCTGGGGCTTACATATCTCCCATCTATCACTCTCCTGCTGTCCTCTGGCCGTGCTATATCACACCAGTTAGTAGGAATATGGCTTTTCCTTCATCAACTTGCCTTCCAAACCCTAGATCTTTGTAGCCACATGTTCATGATTCCATATTTACTGGAAAATGGGAAAGCAGGAACTGAGGTTGGCGCTCTGTGTCCTGTCCTTCTGAAGTCTAGTATTAATGGTGAGGCTGCAGTAAGACTAGGTCACTTAACCTAGTTCTGGAACTGGAAACTCAATAGTTAAACACGAGGCGCGTTAAAGGAGGACAGTACTCCTAACTTTCTCATCATTGGCAAGGAGAAAATTTGGTCTTTACTTAAATATGACGTATTCAGTCTGAGCCACAAAAGTGTCCAGGGGTCACATGTAACTTCTGTTAAATTGCAGTGACATCGCTGAGCTGTGGAGATCTCTGGGGGGAGACCCCTTGCTTGCCACTCAAGTCCTAAAGATCCTGATTGACAGGATAAAGACTCCAACAAGACAAGAAGGCCGCATCACCTCAGAGACTGAAATCGACAGGGATTGGGCAGCTGCTGAACCTCTCTCAGTAAGTAAAGACAGACATGTCTTTCAGGCTTTCCTCTGCCCTGTGACAATCCTGCTGATGCAAAGCTAGAAGTGTGGTATAATATTGCTGTGTGGGCACTTCTCCTCTGATGTACTGTTTCCCTGAGTCCAGCTCTGCTGTCTGTGGAACAAATACGGCAGTTTTAGAGTACGTGGCTGATTTACTTAATAACATCTGGCAATTAGCAAGTCTTTGAACCAGGTTTCTCACAGTGCTTTGCAAATATTCCTTAGGACCCACAACATGCCTTGGTAGGTCATCCACATTTGTACTAGATGTGGGAAACTGAGCCACGAGTTAAGCGAGTTGCTCGCAGTCATTCAAGTTACTGGCAGAAGTGAGAATTTCGTACAGCAGATCTCAGAAGGGGAGAGAGGGTGTGATGGTGTTGGGAAGAGCTCTCATTTTTTACCATTCTCTCCTTTCAGGCAACATGTGCCATCTCTGAGGTGGTGTCAGCACTGGAGTCGAGCAAAGCTGTGCAGGAGCTGCTCCCAGAGTTGTTTCCTGTTCTCCTGCAGCAGGTCAGCCGAACCCTAGGACAAGAGATGCCTTTGCCCAGGATAAGCAGCGAGATGCTATTCCAAGAAGACCTACAACATACTGAGGGCGACCCTTGCCGGTAATTAGAAGGAAGGGAGAGAAACAAAGAGAATTCCAATAGAGTTGTGTGACACTCCCCAGGAGTTCCCAGGGTTACGAGGCACCTTACCATCGCCTGCCCTTAGAGTGAGGAAGTCTTGTCTGTGCCTGATGTGGGTCAGTTCCCTGAAACGACCAGGCTCTGGCAAAACAAACACTGCCATCCAGGCCTCCTCAGACTCTTTGTACAAGTTAGTGATAGGCACACACCAACCCCCGAGTCTTCTGACCGTTCCATATAGTGTCCAGACCTTTATCCACTCAACACCCACAGAATTACCAGGCCTGCTGTTCCCAGTGGAACAGTACACACCAGTTTCTTACTTATACTTTAGACTCTATACTTTATTATTTATACTATATGGCAAAACACACAGCACTTAGATATATTTATAGTGCAAACAAGAACAGAGATGATCAAAGAACAGAGATTCCAGTGATAGTGAGTAAGAATGCGAGCAAAAAATGGTTACATGTAAAATGAAATCATAACATGCTCTTAGAGACTAAACTTAACCAACAGCTTAACCTCCTGTCTAAAGACGTTTCTCACCCAAAGTTCTCAACCACGCCTGATAGCAACCCCGCTGTCCATATCACTGTCCATCTACTTCCTAAGTGAAAGATGCCAGGGTGTCTTCTTTGTCCCCCAAATATACTAGAGCACACCTTTGATGTGTACCCCAAAATTGGGTCCCCACCCCCTGTCTACTTCCTGTTACTTTTCTTTCTTTGAAGTTCTCACAGTCCTTCTGAACTGCATGTGAACCCTACATGCTTAATTTACAGATAAAGAAACAGATGGATAAACATTTCTTGCCTGAAAGAAAACCATTTTTTCACCTTTCCTGGTGACTAGTCCCCAGACACAGATCATAAGAATGTAATTTTCAATGCATATACATGACTCTTTACACCGCATCTGTACATGTGTTTCACAATGATATTGGTGACATGGGCTTTTATTTGAGACTCATATGGCAATCTTTTAGTGAACTAGAATGTACATACCAGACCACTCGGCACCCACTCTGTGCCTCTCGCCAGTTAACACTAAGAGATTCCTGAGTCATCAGTTGACTTCAGCTCTGATAGCCCATTAATGTACATTTCCCACCAATCTCACAACATTATTAGTTTCTGTTATTGTTATGTTTCTTTATTCTGTGCCAACAAGGTGCTCAAATTACAGACTTTATAATGTCTCTTAATTTTCCTAGGAAATCAGGATCTAAACTCTGTTCACGGATGGGCAGTGGCTATAAAATAAACATAAGTACTACTTCACACAACACACGGTCAACCTGTGGAACTCATTGCCAAGGGATGTTGTGAAGGCCAAAAGTATAACTGGGTTAAAAAAGAATTAGATAAGTTCATGGAGGACAGGTCCATCAATGGCTATTAGGCAAGATGGTCAGGGATACAACCCCAAGCTCTGGGTGTCCCTAGGCCTGACCGCAAGAAACTGAGACAGGACAACAGGGATTGGATCACTTCATGATTGCCCTGTTCTGTTCATTCCTTCCGAAGAAGCTGGCATTGACCACTGTTGGAAGACAGTATACTGGACTAATTGGACCATTGGACTGACCCAGTAAGGCTGGTCTTATGTAGTGGCCACAGTGAGTCAGGTTTTCAAACATGGGTGCCTAAGCTTTGTCCACAAAACTTGAATTTGTTCACATGGATGGGTACCTAGCTATGTGATTGCTGGCGCTGCAGACACAAGTGTTCTGCTCATGCTGTTGGCCCATGTGCAGGCCTATTTTAGGTACCTATATGTGAGGGGTGGTATGCTGTGCCCCGGCCTCTTCCATGAACACAGACTGCGCTGAGTCCCTCCAAAGTGTTCTTGGGATGCCCGCTCCTGAGATCCTGGTGGTAAGGGCTCTGATGACTGTTTGACCCCAATGGAAGATCTTAAGTCACCTTTACTCTTGACCTTTGTTTTCTTTCTCCTCCCTCTTGTCTCTCAGGGGACTTCTGCATCCTCACCTTCTCTGTGGCTTGTACTTTCGTGTCTAGGTTCCTCCAGCCCCTTTACATATATTTCCTCTTTACCTGGCCCTTCAGGTTTTGTTTCCACCCTCCTGAGCCTCCATACATGCCTTGGTGTCCCTGTTAGAAAGGGATGCCAGTCCATGCCCAGTAGAAGGCAGTGGGGCAATCCATCCACTACCCCTACATGTTTCTGCCTAAACTTCCCCTTGATTTCCAGAGTCACCTCTGCCATTGGGCAGAATTTATTGTCCCCATGTACATATTCAGTTTTGATCCTACCTCTGGGAAGTATCCAGTGGGGTTTCACTAACTCCTGCCCGATTAACAAACAGGATGAAGCTGTGTCCATTAGTCCCTTTGGTGGCTCCTCCCTACCCATACCGATATGGTAGGTACTTTCTTTTTTCTTCCCTGCCTGGGAGTCTTATCCCAGCCACAAAACTGTGCAAACCCACAGTCCATTTTAGGACAGTCTCTTTTTAGATGTCCTTCACGTCTATGTCGGTAGCACACTGTAGGACAAGCTCCCACTACAGTTCCTTGAGGCGCCTCCCTCTTCTTCTTGCTGCCCTTCCCAGCTGGAGGCACTCTGGTCCTTCTCAAATCTAGTCCCTTAAACCACTGACTCACTCTGGGAATGTCCGCCTCTGCAAATTCCTCTGTAACTTTAACTGTGGGGTCCAGATTAACTGGCTGGCGCCACGTAACCCATGCTCGGGCATGCTCAGGGAGACTCTGAAGAAACTTCCAGAATCATGCAGTCCATGATCTCCCCCACAGTTTGAGTATCTGGCCTTACCAATGAGTGGCCCAATCTTTTAATTTCTGTCCAAATGCACAGAGGCATAATCCCTCAATCCATCTTTCAACTCTCCATTTCTGGCAGTACTTTTTTGTGAACAGGCCCCACCTAGTCCAGCATGGCTGCCTTAATCATGTCATAATCTCTTGCCTGCTAATCACTAAGACCCATATATGTGCTTCCCCGGTTAAATAGGGTGTCAGTTGAAGGCCCCACATTGTTCTGTCCCTATGAGGTCTCACTGCTGCTCCTTTAAGAGTAACCAAAAACACATCAGGGTTGTTTGCAGGTCCCATTTTACAGAGTCTGATCTCCTGTGCCTGGTTTCCATTTCCTGTCACAGGACTGGCCAAACTTTGGAGGAGTTGTTGCCAGACCTGGGCTTGCTCCTGTATAAATCCCTGAAGGCTCTTTTGCTGTTAAACCTACCAGGCAAGCAAAGGCTGTTTTTCTGCATGGTGGGATTGTTGGAAGGTCTGTAGGGTCTTCTACACCAGCAGTTCTCAACCAGGCCGGTTTTAGGGAGTCCGCTAAGCAGGGCTGGCATTAGACTAGCTGGGGCTCAGGGCAGAAAGCTGAAGCTCTGAGCCCAGCCACGCTGGAGCCCTGAGGCCCAGCACCTGCACTAAAGCCCCGAGCCTCTGCACCCCATGAGGTTAAAAACCAGAGCCAGGAGCCCCAAACTCTGATGCCTGGCAGGGCAGAGGCCTGGAACTGGGCCATGGAGTATTTGTAGCATGTTGAGGGTGGGGGGAGGCTCAGAAACAGAAAGGTTGAGAACCCCTGTTCTACACTTCTCTTTGCTGCTTCACCATCCATTTCAGTGTTCCCTCCAGTTCAGAACCCGGACTGCCAAAACCTCTACACCGGCTTCTCCAACAGGCTCTCCATTTGCATAGATAACAGGGAAATCCCTGATGAGCCCCCAGCTGTGACAGAGAGGGGTGTTGCACCCCCACATCTTCCACAAACACAGACCGCGTTGAGACTTCCTTGCTTGTAAGCACCAACATATAGTCTATTTAATCCCCCTACCAATACATAGCACCTTTATATTGTATCTCAACTTTCTAAACTCTTCTCCAAAAGTGGGGGCTAAGGTGTTTCCACTCAGAGACCTCACTTTGTCAGGCTCTCCTAGCTTTTTGTCTTTCTGTTTCTCCTAGCGTGACCAGACAGCAAGTGTGAAAAATCAGGACAGGGGGTGAGGGGTAACAGGTACCCGTCAAGGCTGGATCCCCACTTTGAACTTTAGGGTTCAAATGTAGGGGCCTGCATAAAAACTTCTAAGCTTATCTACCAGCTTAGCTTTGGTCCGCTGCCACCATCACAAGAATTCCCTCCCTGGGAAGCCTTGAGAAACCTTTCACCAATTCCCTGGTGAACACAGATTCAAACCCCCTTGGATCTTAAAACAAGGAGAAGTTAACCATCCCCCCTCCTTCCTTCCACCCTCCTTTCACCAACTCCTGGTGAATACAGATCCAAACCCCCTTGGATCTTAAAACAAGGAGAAATCAATCTGGTTCTTAAAAAAGAAGGCTTTTAATTAAAGAAAAAGGTAAAAATCATCTCTGTAAAATCAGTATGGAGAATAACTTTACAGGGTAATCAAACTTAAAGAGCTCAGAGGAACCCCCTCTGTCTTAGGTTCAAAGTACAGCAAACAAAGATACACACTCTGGTAAAAAGGTACATTTACAAGTTGAGAAAACAAAGTAAATCTAAGACGCCTTGCCTGTCTTTTACTTACTAGTTTGAAATAGGAGAGACTTGTTTAGAAAGATGGGGAGAACCTGGATTGATGTCTGGTCCCTCTCAGTCCCAAGAGCGAACCACCCCTTAAAACAAAGAGCACACACAAAAGCCTTTCCCCCCCCCCAAGATTTGAAAGTATCTTGTCTCCTTATTGGTCCTTGGGGGTCAGGTGTCAGCCAGGTTACCCGAGCTTCTTAACCCTTTACAGGTAAAAGGATTGGGAGTCTCTGTACACAGAGAGCTGTTACCCTTCCCTTCATAGTTATGACATACCCGTATAAGATAAAGCCCCAAATATCGGGACATCTGGTCACCCAAGTTTCTTTCTCTGTCTGTTCCCCTCAAAGAGCTCCTGCCCATGTCCTTTTATACAGTTTCCCTGTTAATGGAATGATTGGTTCCTTGACTCACTAGCCCCAACCTGACCTCGTAATCAGGTACACCTCTGTCCAATTAGGCCTTCTGTGAGGAACCAAATTAGTACTAATAGTTACCAGAGTGCTGATTCAAGTGCAAACCCTCAGCACTCTGTCACATCATAAATGTCCATTAGTGATCACCACACTCTATGCCCCCAGTGTTTGGGTCCTGATCATGTATCTTTTCCATATCATTGTACTCTGCTAGTGCCCATACTCCTTGCAGAAAGGGGAAAATGACTGCAAAATTTTGTCCCTAGCAAAACTAGTCATATGAGATGTATGAGACTGAAACTTACCTCCCGGCATCAAGTCCTTCCAGGGACACTGGTGTCCAGGATATTGCCAATGGATGAACTGTCGATGAACAGCAGACCTGACAAGTAACCGGGGCTTCCTCGCTCTGTTCAGGCTGCACCTTCCTACTGATTGCTGCAGTTCTGTGCCTCTCTTTCCCCAGGCTTTCTGTCCAAGCATTAGAGGCTGTGCTTTTCAAAGCTGGGAATGAGAGACTGGGGAGAGCGCTCAGGGAGCAGAGAACACAGAGTCTGCTTGAAAACCCCAAGACTCACCATGAGGGAGTGTGTCTGCTGGTGAGGTAAGAGATCTAGGAGGCATGATTTTATGCTTGGGAATCAGTAGCAAATAGAGTGGCTGAGAGGGAACCTCCAGTTTATAGCTTTGTGGGGGGTGCCCTGGGTGGAAACACACAGCTCCCATTCATAGATATCAGTGCTGTATGCTCAGAGCAGCTGAGTTTTTGAAGTGTGCAATCTACCCCATAAGCGGTTTATTTTGTCTTCCAGTGTTCTGCTAAGATCTGGACTAATAACACCTGAGATCTTACAGAGCCTCCTCCCCTGGGTGAATTCCCCAACAGAAAACCTCCGAGTCACCAGCACAGCTTTCCTTGCCCAGGTAAGACACAGGGCTCTGAAGAGCAGTTTCATCATTAGACTGTTGTCTCATGTTTGCCTTTCTTTCGGGAGTTGTACAGTTCAGTTCATAGGAGTAATTGTCATTTTAGATAGTAGAATGGGTCCTCCTTTATATGGAAACCTCACAAGGAATTTCATTACACCTTTCTGAGTCATTCTCTCTCTGATATTTTTATTGCTGTCATTGCCTATTCTAGCTATACAACCACTGGTGCTGGCTGAGAGAGATACAGACAGAGTTTGAATTCCTGGACCTCTTCTGCCAAGTCCTAGTGCTGATACTAACCCACAGCTCCTGATTTTGGTTTAGCTCAGCAGATCTTCTGAATGAACCTAGTGTCCTAATACTATAAAACAAGCAACATACAAATACATTCACATCTATCTTAGGTTCTCATTACTGTAGTATCTGAGTACCTCAAAACTCTTTAATGTCTGTATCCCCACGACACTCCTGGGAGGTAGGGAAGCACAATGATTCCTATTTTACAGGCAGGGAGCTGATGCACAGAAGGGCTAAGTGACTTGCCCAAGGTCTTTGAGGGAGCAGGAAATTGAACCTGGGTCTCCTAAGTCCTGGGCTAGTGTGATAACAGCTGGACCATCCGCCCTTTCCACAGCCTTCCTCTAACATCTGCATCATATTTCCCACTTATGCTAAGCAACTATCTTAGGGGCTCATCTGGTTCTAAGAAAAACAATCGATCTGTGCCTGTGATGGGCTGTACCTGGGCTTTGAGGCTCCTTACAAGAGGCCCCGTGGTCCTACTACACCCTGCCCCAGGAAAACAGCCACAAATCTGGGTCTGATTAGAGAGGACTCATGAAAGCAGCCAATCAGAGCCCATCAGGCTCAGCTAAAAGGAGCTGCAGGGCCTTAGCAGGTCAGTTCCTGGCAGGACCTGGAGGGGCAAGAAAGGGTGCTGCTCTCTGGCCACAGAAATTCAGGGGATAGCTAGAGTTTGATTCTGGCGGCATTTGCTTAAGCTGGATTTGCAGGAAGAGGGTCCCTAAGAACTTTAACCCGGAGGTGAGGATGAAGCTAAAAGTGGCTGGTAGGAAGAAGCAAAAATGAACTGAAATCAAGCAGTGCCTAGCTACTGTTTCCAGGGTCCATGGTTTGGAACCCAGAGTTATGGGCAGGCCCTGGTTCCCCTACCATCTACAGTGGCATAAGCCCCACGGAGGGGACAATGCTTATGGAGAGCTTGAACAAAGGGCAGAATTTCAAGAACCCAGAGTTGGGGCTGGAGACCCTAGTGAGGGCAATGGGATTGTTCTTGACTACCCCAGAAGGGGTTCATTTGGACTTTGGGACGCAGCCAGAGGCCTGAGACACAGAAGACTCACTGAGGTCCGCTGGCAGGGTGCGCCAGGGGTGAGAAAAGGACTGTGGTACCAGACCTAGCCACTAAGAGGCTCTCAAGAGGTGAGTGGATCCCTATTATAGTGCCCAAAAGGAAAGCTCCATGTTTTAAGACATTTCTCATTTGTGTGGAATAATAAAGTTACAGTGTCTTATGTGCCAAGTATCAGAGGGGTAGCCATATTAGTCTGTATCCACAAGACTGTGGCTGTAGGAGGACTCCTTGTTGTTTTTAGTGTATTCCATGTCTGCTCAAATTATATTGCCAATCTTAATGATCATATTGGGGCTAATGGACATGTTGATTTTATTTCAGCTAATGAGTGATCCCATGCTCAGGGAGAAGAAGTTCCTTAAGTCTGTCTTGAGCATCTTGGAAGAAAGGTCACAGGATAGGAACAGCATTGTCCGCCAGATGGCTGTGAGAGGCCTGGGAAATTTAGTCTATGGGGCACCTGAGAAGGTAAGAGAGATTACTGAATAGAATGCAGCATAACTAGAGAAACCAAGAGAGAGAGTTGTTCAGAGTTTACAGAGGCTGCACAAAATGCACTAGGCCAAATTCTGCTCTCTCATATACCCTAGTAACCTCTTTGCAGTAAATATAGAGCAAGCTGGATCCTTTGGTAAGCTGGGCATAAGTCAACCATGTGCACTTTAATATGACCATATGTAAATGTATACATCTGGGAACAAAAAATGCAGGCCATACTTACAGGATGAGAGACTCTATCCCAGGAAGCAATGATGCTGAAAAAAACTTGAGTCGTGCCAGATAATCAGTTGAACATAAGCTCCCAATATGAAGTTGTGGCCAAAAGGGCTGAAATGATCCTTGGAGGTATAAACAGAGGAATCTTGAAGAAGAGTAAAGAAGTTATTTTCCCTCTGAATATGGCACTCATGTGAGCACTGCTGGAATACTGTGTCCAGATCAGGTATCCACACTTCAAGAAGGATGCTGATAAATTAGAGAGGATTCAGAGAAGAGTCGCAAGAATTATCAAAGGATTGGAAAATATACCTTTAGTGATAGACTCTATTTAGCTTTACAAAGAGAAGGTTAAGGAGTGACTTGAGGACAGTCTAGAACTACTCACCTGGGGAATAAATTTTGATAATGGGTTCTTCACATTAGCAAACAAAGGTATAACAAGATTCAATGGGGAAAAATGAAGCTCGGCTAATTCCGACTGGAAATAAGGCATACATTTTTAATGGTAATTTTAATTAACCATTGGAACAATTTACCAAAGGTCGTGGTGGATTCTCTGTCACTAGCAATTTTAAAATCAAGATTGGATGTTTTTCTAAAAGATACACTCTAGTTCAAACAGAGACTATTTCGGGGAAGTTGTATGTTATGCAGGAGGTCAGACCGGATAATCACAATGGTCCCTTTTGGCCTTGGAATCTAAGTAACTAGGAATCTAATAATAGGATTACACGGGTGTATTATGGCACCAAGTTGGGCTCCTTGTAGCTAGCACCTGGTCTGAAATATAGCTATAGGTCTCTGGGGGGGAGACGGGGTTGATGAAATTCCCACAGCTTCATAACTGCTAAAGAAAACTTATTAGAAGTCTGATCAGTGATAAGTGTTCTTTAATGTCATATGTTTGTACAGGTGAAAAAGTACAAGAAGTTTCTTCTGGACATACTGATCGGGGCCATACATGACATTTTCAGTTCAGAAGTCATTGGCGAGAGCATGAAAGCACTGGCCAAAGTCCTGAAGGAGCTGAAAGAGAAGGACATAGGTTCCTCCTTCAAAGACCTCACCCAACAGATCCGGACTTACTTTGACGATGTATGTGAACAGATCTCTCCAACCCCAGTTCAACCGATCTTGATTAGACTCCATTTACAATGCGTGATGTGGACTCCCTGGGCATTGCTCATGTCGGAGTGAAGAGATTTTAGGTCCCAGGGAAGAGAGGTGTTTTACAGAGGAGGAGAACATTAGGAGGCTGGGGATGACATCCCTGCTCCCACAGTCTCACCCTTCTATTCTTCTTTATTGCCACTGAGAACCTCAAAGAAAGTCTGAGTACTAGATTAAGTAGCTAGATAACCATGACATGGGGGTTACAGAGTACAATAGAGAGTGTTGGGCCTGTTCTATACCATTTTTATGTGAGAGGGTTGGAATGATCATTCTGTTTTGCACAGAATTTAGAGATTTCAAATTTGGGTTTTGTTCCTATTTGTGGGAACCCCTCTCCCCAAAGTTCAAAACTCTTTGTGAAACAGAATTACTATTCTCAACCTAGCTCTATTGGAAGCGTTGGCCCAGGGCAGTCTGCTCTCAGACTATCCCAGTGCTGGGAACCCAGGAAACTCTGGGAGCTAGAGGTGCCAGGGAGTTGCAAATTTGAGAGCCAGGACTTCCAGGGTCCCAGAAGCTGGGGGCCTGGAAGCCCACGATCCCAATCAGCCTGCTAGATTGGCTGCTACAGAGCTGGATGGGTGCACTGGAAAGACACCAGGCAAGTTTCTAAGGACCCCTACCTGGCTTCCGGAGGAATTTCATCAAAACTGAACTGTAGCTAAAATATTTTGATGAATCAGCAAATTTTGAACAAAAAATTGGTTAATTACCGTTTTTCCGACTAGCTGTAGTTGGAATCACTCTACTTTAGCGTAGAAGAGATGGCTGTGCAAAGTGCATGATGTGATTGTCTCTTAGTTACTAACTTGCGGGGCTTTCTTGGCTGTAGGAGGATGATGCTCTTCGCTCAATGGCCTTTGTCCTATTTGGCATCCTGGCCCGGCTGACAAAGAGAAAATGGAAGACCTATTTCGCCGACCAGGTTAAAAAGAGCTGGGTCACACTTCTGCTGCACCTGCAAGACCCAAACCCTGAGGTTTCAATGGTAAGACCGACAGTGACTTATTTACTAAGCAAAAGGAATCCTCCTCCCAATGCCAGGGGAGCTCTGCTATTCCTGCCTGCTGTGGAGGTCCAAATTCTCCCCTCAGTTCATTGCCCTCCTGCTGAGTCAGTTCCAGCCAGGTTGGTCCATGGCTCTCTCACCAGAATCCAGGAGAGGTCATGGGTCTGACTCCGACAGGTCTCTGTTCCTGTCTGTCTCTGCATCCCAGGCCCCTGCCTCCCCAGAACAGAGAGACCACAGCTATGCCTGGTGCAGCAGCTTTCATCGGTATATCTGTTCCCAAAAGACATTGATGCTACCTCCAGGTTTCAGTTGAAGCTCTCCCGTCTATTAGTCATTCCTGCATGTTTTCTGCCAATTACATCCAGATGAATCCCTTTTTTTGATCCTGGAATAGATGAGCAGTCACGCGGATGAGTTCCCTTTGAATGAACATAGCACTCGGTAGGGAACAATTCAATGGTGTGACACTCTTTTTCAGGAATGCAGAGCTACGTTTCACCTCTGTTTCCCATTTTTGGGACTGAAGAGACTCCAAAGTGCAATTAATGAGCACCTTGGTGGCACAGCCAAGCTGAAGCCTGAACAGCTCCAGGTGGACATTTGCAGATACCTTGTGAGTGAGCTGTTGAACTGTCTGAGATTATTGACTGGAGTGGTGGTGTAGAGGTGGGGGCAGGGATGTGTGATGGATAATGTAAATAACTGTAAGAGTGGGATATATGACTGAGGGTGATGGGAAATGTAAATCTGCCACAGATTCCCATTGTTCCCACTTCTACCCAGCCACCTGTCCTCTATTTTATTTACCTGTGGTTCATAAAAGCATGTGCTGGCAGTCAAAGGGCACTTCTAGCCAGAGAGAGCTCATGTGTCCCTGATTCCCTCTAGGCCAAAGAGAATGCAGAGCTGCTGGAGAAATTGTACCAAATCACCATCACGTACTTCTATAGCAGCTGGGAAGAGATCCGGGCAGTTGCAGCCAACTTAGCTGGTGAGAGATGATGTCCAGTGTCCCTTTTGGTATTTCCATTGAGGGAGACAGAAACAATCCCACTGTGCAGCGCTGAGCTGCCATTAATCTCTCTGTGCCTCAGCTTCCCATCCATAGATGGAGATGTTAATATCCCTACCTCCCCAGTGTGGTGGATTAGTTGCTATCAAGTGCTTCGGGATCATTGCAGGGAAAGCACGGTGCAGTCATTTAGTAGTAGAGGCAGGGACATTGTCACGTAGGGCATGGTTACACTTTGAGCTGGGGGTATAATTCCCAGCTTGATGAGACGTACCCGCACTAGTCCTGCGTGCTAAAAATAGAGAGTAGTTGCGATGGCAGGAGCAGCAGGAGGTTTAACCACCCCAAGTATGATCCCATCCAAACCCCAAAGTCTATTCTCAAGGTGGCTAGCTCCTCCCACTGCTCGTGCTGCCTTAGCTACATTCTAATGTTAGCATGCTATCGCTGTCAGAGCCAGTGTGGGCATGTCCCATTGAACTGGGAGAGATACCCCTAGATCAAAGTGCAGACCTACCCACAGTGTTGTTCAGTGCTCCTCACTGCTACTTCATCATTGGGAGGCATGCAGCCCACCTCCCCATAGCACCTGCTGTTTCAGGTTCCTGGCCACACCACCTTGTCAAGGAAGCATTAGGTTCCTCCTCTTTGGCCCTGTGCCCTCTTCACCCTAGCACATCCATCCATGTGAGACAGGCAGGCATTGTGGCCTACGTCTCACCTATCAGTCACCTTGTGAGATCCCTGCTTAGAACTCACTTATTCCTGGCCCCAGTCCTTTGCACAGACCACTAGACCAAGACACTATCTTAGTATGTCTGCAATAATTGACAGCAGTGGCAAGAGGAACACAGACTGTTTCAAGCAAATGGGTTTTATGGAAACATTCTTTTTAAAAAATGTCTCTCTCATTCTCTTCAGTGTGGACTCTAAACTGCTCTAGCATCCTCTTGCCCACAGCTCACCCTTAGGCCCACAGTAGGAGATGCCAAAGACGTGTCTAGGGGCTGCTAATATCACTTTGCACTCAACAAGGGAAGGTTTTATTATTATTGTTGTTGTTTATTTTACATTGTGTATTTAGGCATCATCGTGGAACACACAGACAGGCAGCGTATGAAATGGCTGGACCTGGAACATCTGCTGATGTGTAAGTAATAAATACAGCTGAAGTCCTGTTCATTAGTGAGTTCTAAAGGAATTTAGCTGGCAAGCAGCAGTAACCGATACCACTGGTGCAAAGTGCATCAGCCACACAGCAAAGGACAAATTCACTGTTGCCCAGTAGAAAGTCCGCTTTAATTTTCCCTAAAGGAGGAAGCTGCAGAAGGTGTGATATGAGTCAGTACATCTCCTGGTTGTCCTGGCAATGCCCCCTCCACAGCCAGTGCTATCCACTCTTTGGGCTTTATTGGCTCTCTGTGGACTCCCCAGGTGAGAAGAAGTTGTAGCCACTTTCTGCTACCTCAAATTTCCCACCAGCAATTTGTCTTCCAGTAGGTGCCCTGTATCATGCATAAACCAGCTTGGACCTGGCCTCTGTTAAATTCCAGGTTTATTTGAGCTCAGGCAGTGTCTCCTGAATAGAGATGGAAAATAAACTTAAAAGTGGAAGCTATTGAAACAATGGGCCTTCTTCCATTTACAGCAGAGTGGATGACTTTCTGATAGAGTCAGGGTCTCCCCCCAGTTGGGAGCATGGAAGGGACCGAGTGGAAGAACCTAAAGCTTTGTTTGTATTGGAGAGCTGCTGTAGTGTGGTATTCAGAGGTAATAAGTCTCCAGCTATTTCAGGCAGAGGTGACTATATGAAAAGTGAGGCATATTCATCTCTTGTGTATTTTCCATCCCCATAGAAGGACTGAGCCCAGTCTCACATTTTTCCATGTGATCATTCTGCTCAGGTAGTTCAAGGTTCTGTGATCACACGTAGCTGTGATTTGACAGTCTGTTCACTAACGTGTTGTCCTCTGTAATTTCAGCTCTCCAGGTCCTACAGAAAGACCCAAGTCCCACTGTCCAGCTGGTGGCAACTGAGATCATACGTGACATCTCTTCTGGCCGAGTGATTGGGGAATGAAGCGGAACGGAGATAAACAGAAGAAGGCGCTCCAGTAGTATAAGGGCCCTACTGTCAATTGAACGTTAACCCCCACCCCTTGCCCACCGGTCACCAGAAGTCCCACACCCATGGGGTATTACTTCCGGGGTCAAGGTGGACACATAACCAGAAGCAAGATGTGTCATGTGGCCCCTCTGAGAACTCCTCCCACTGCCCTCTACCAATCAGAAGGGGTTTCAGCCACTGGGGACCACCCCAAGAGATTAGACCAACTGGGGGGAATTCTGGGGTGGGGTGACCCATCCGGAAGTGTTTCATGTGACCCCTCTAAGAACTCCTCCCACCACCCTTTACCAATTGCGATGGGTTTTGGCTGCAGAGGACCGCCCCAAGAGGAGATTTGGCCAAAATAGGCCAGGTTCTTGGATGGGGTGAACCGCCCAGAAGAGGGTCATGTGACCCCTCTAAGGACTCCTCCCAACGCCCTCTGCCAATCAGAGTGCAGAACCATCACCCCATAAGTCCCAGTACCGGGCAGAGGAGGCAATCTCTTACCAAGAAGACATGTTTTAGAAATTGTGGAAAGGCTGAGAGGAAACATGGACTCCTCTACCACCCCCGTGAGAACTTCAGACTTTGGTTTAGCCCCGAGGACCTTTGGACTTGTATGGAGAAAGTGCTACAGCAGTGACAGTTCCAAGGAGGGCCCTTTGACTCCACCGTTGATAGATACCTTGGAACCTGACCCCGAAACCCAAACCAATGAGTGTGACGGCCTCTCATTGTCCACCCCCCTAAAGTTGGAAGAGGATCATGGCTTGGGGGAGTCACCAGCGGACAAGGTGAACGGGAAAGACGTCGCTCAGGTAAATGAATGATTAAGAAGCGACGGTTGATCATGGGGGTGTAATGGGGTTAGGAATCGACCTAACATTGCATAAATCTAAAAACAAGCAGTGGGGTGCTTACACTGTTTTTTGTCTGAAAATCTCTCAACAGCTCGACGATGCCTTTCTAGAGGCCTTTGAGAACTTACACATCGGTAGCCCTGTGGGAGTAAATATATCATGCATCAGCTGTTTTTGCTCCTGTCTGAGACACAGATCTCAAGAGGAAAATCCAGAAAAGGACAAAATAGAAGAATGAACCAGATCAGACTCCCTCAGTGTAGGGGTCATGGCATCCATTTTTACAGGCGGCTGTAAAAGGTTGTGTTAAACCAGGCAATGAATAAAACTTATTTAAATGTGTCCATATGAATGTGTCCCCCTCCATACTTGTGTTAGTAAAAGATGGTACCGGGAACAGTCATGTCTTCACCTATGGCTCTGTTAAAGAAAATATATTACACCCCCAGGGAAGTTGGGAGCTTGGCGCGGTGAATCCTCTTTTTCAAGTGGCCAAAAAGCATAGTAAAACTTTAACTAGAAGACAGGTAACAGCTTGGCTTTCAGACCAGGATGCTTACACTTTACACAAACCGACTCGAATACAGCTTCACAGGAAGGATCGGGGCTGATGTACATTAAAAGGAGGAAGAGAAAGAGAAATGTATCATACCTGCAATGCACTGGTCCCCCAGTACCTTTTAAAAAGAAGGGCTTTGATGCGCAGGGCCAGCCATAAGCGAAAGTCCAAGAGGAAGCCTGGGCGAAAGAAGACGCTCTCCGCCTGGTAAAAGAAAGATATTTTAATCAACATGGCTTTTGTTCACTGCGGGTCTGAAGAGTGCACCAAATCCGAACTAGACTTGTTTCAAATAGCCCCTACCCAGACCAGCATTGAGAAAAGCATCTACATCGAGGTGCCGCCTCTATCGGCTGTTACAGAGTCTGCCCCCGTTGATGTTTTTATAGCAGGGAATGGCATCGATTATATGGATTTAAAC
>NW_020697264.1:0-9917 GCF_002925995.2 Terrapene triunguis
AAGTGAGGTTCTTACCCACGAAAGCTTATGCTCCCAATACTTCTGTTAGTCTTAAAGGTGCCACAGGACCCTCTGTTGAATCTTTTGTTCCTTTTCCTGGGTTCTCTGGGAACAGAGGTTTATTGGTTTTCAGCTTGGCCCCATCTGTTCCCAGAGTCCCAACATTCTGTGCACAAAGGAGCGGGGTTAATAATGAAGCAGTTTTGCAACTAGGCCCAGGCAGTGACCAAGGAAAATAGAAATTGACCTTTGCTCTTTCCATGTCTGCCCAATGGCAGAGGAGGCGTGAGATCCATGGGGTGAGAGTCAGGCTAGGAAATGTAGCCAGCGACTGTGCTAGGATGGGAGGAATTACAGATCTGGTGGATGGAGGTTTCCTGTTAGAGAACAAAAAGGGAGAACCTGTGATGTTCATAAATTCAGAGTTTCAAAGGCTCTAAGGCCAGCCCTGATCATCTAGTCTGACCTCCTGCATAACACAGGCCCTAGAACTTCCCCAGAAGAATTCCTGTTTCACCATGGTCCCATGTGTCTTCACCTTCAGCTGGGTTTAATCATGGGGGTAGAGTTCAGGAGTAGAGTGTTTGACTGCAGATCAAATGGTCCTTGGTTCACACCCTAGTGCCCCCTTTGAAGACATTGTTAATAAAGCAGCAGGTTTCACACAAACAAAAGGAAGTATTTTTCACACAACGCACAGTTAACCTGTGGAACTCTTTGCCGGAGGATGTCGTGAAGGCCAAAACTATAACAGAGTTCAAAAATGAACTAGATAAATTCAGGCAGGTGAGGTCCATTAATGGCTATTAGCCAGGATGCATAGGGATGGTGTCCCTAACCTCCGTTTGCCAGGAGCCGGAAATGAGCGACAGGAATGGATGACTTGATCATTCCCTGTTCATTCCCTCTGGGGCACTGGCTACTGTCGGAAGACAGGATACTGGGCTAGATGGACCTTTGGTTTGACCCAGTCTGGGCCAAATGCTTATGTTCTCAGTTGTATGATCAAGTCCTGGCTATTAGAGGAGCAGATGGGTTCAAAAGACCAGTCTCTTGGATCTGTGAATCCTGGGCAAACTAATTCCCTTCCTTTAGAGAATGACAGAAAACCCCATTTCCTCCTTCTTTCTACTCCAGGCTTCGTTCCTTTTTCCAAAGATTCGCCTCTAGGGAGCACAAAGACATCCACGTGCACAAAGTATTCGTCCAACCTGCAGCAATCGAGGCATGCTCTGTCCTCAGCCAGCAAGAACAGGCCTTGCCAGAGAAGCCCCAGAGAAGCAAATGCTCATGGACCATCCTATCAGGCATGAAAAGACTCTGTGTCTGTAGCCAATCTGACACCTCGATGGCAGAGAGCGATGAGGAGAGAACAGTTTCCTCACCACGAAGGTGGACGCACTTGTCCCTGAAGAAGAAAGCAGCTGAGACCCAGGTGGAGTCAGAGGAGGTGAAGCTGCAGGAGAACACAGAAAAAGTCGAACTGGATCTTACAGGTGAGGATTCAATCCACATGGTTAGCGAGGAGCATGTGAGGAACACTCACACCAGTCACTCTACAAGCCTTACACATCAGGGCTTCTCACGGGACAGTGATGGGAACCTCAGACTCTGGAATCCATTTAGTGCCGGATCCTCTTGGAGAGGGTGGCTGAGGTCCGTCGCTGAGGTGGGGAGAGCTGACAGTGTCAGGTCACCGCCCTCTGGGGGTCTGGCACTGGCGGGTGGGGAGTACTAACATTGCTCCAGGCTGTAAGGAGAACAGAGAGGCTGGACGTTGTAGGAAATCATTTCTTGTCTCCTGGATCGGGTCCATTTCATCAGTAAAATGCTCCAGAATGTCTCAGCAGGTCACAGCTGGGAACCGTACCAGAGCTGAGCCATTACTTTTTGGGGGGTTAAGTGCCAATGAGGCCTGTTGCCCATCACTGACAGGAAAGATGTGCAAGGGGAGGGGAAGAGTAGAATACATCATGGAAAAGAAACTGGCCCCTAGGTCAGAGGAAGCCTCATGTGGTAAAAGCCTCCAGCGAAGAGCCATGAGATCGGAGTTCTCTGCTTAGCTCTGCCCACAACCTTTAGTCTGACCCTGGGCAATTCGCTTCAGGGCTCTGGGCCCGACTTCCATCCTCTGTAAACCAGGGATAACATATGGAAAAGCGAAATGTTACGAATGTTTCTTTCTGGTCCAGGGACGAAGGAGGAGCCGTCTCAGTCGAAGGGGAAGTGGGAAAAAGGGAGCCCAGAAGAGCAGGAAGAAGAGCGCACTCCCATCCCCTCATTAGCAAGCAGCTCCCATATGACGATGGTAATGATGCTTTGTGACTGTGCTAATGGAAAGCATCCCCTGCTGTGTGTATTAATATCTCCCGGAGCTGGTATCTCTGACAGGAGAACTACCTGCCCCTTGCTCAGGGAGCTGAAAAGAAACACTCTTCAAGTGTGATCAACTCCTGCCAGTTTTTACGAGTTTGTCTGGGTTGCTTGAACGAGGCCCAGATTGACAAAGGGGTTTAGGCACCTAAAGAAGCACACAGGTGCTTAGTGGGATTTGCAGAAGTGCCTGACTCAGGTGCCTGACTCTGATGCACTCTCCATGGGACACAGGCACTGCTGAAAATCATACAAGGCCCATCCCTGCACTTGAGGGGGAACCCACACACCTGCTGGGTGTGGTGTTCTGGCCCATCTAGTGGCACCAGGACCACTTAGAGACAGACATAAAAAAGTCTGCTCTGGAGCCTTAGCTAACAGCCGCTTGGGTTTTAGCTCATGCGGGAGAGGCTCCGGCGCTAAGCTCACGAGGTCCCAGGTTGGATCCCGCCAGCCAACATCTGCCAGGCATCTAGACACCTGCAGCACATACAAAGTCTGCAATTCTGGGACCTTCTGACACGCCGGGGGGCTGGAGCATCTATGCGAGTGTGTCACTCTGGTGTGCTCTGCTGCGTCCTCAGCTGCTGCCATCCAGGACAGACGGTGCTGATCCAGCCACGCAGGCCCGCTGCAGTAATACTCAGGAGGTGCCTGAGACACCAGGGCAAAGGCATCCAGCACCCCAGGCCCTGGGTTTAGGTGACCCTGGAACCAGGCCCCCTGGACTAACATTGTGCCCAGTGAGTTCTGACCCACGGGGGTCTGGCCCCAGAGGCCCACGGTTTGGGATTCTCCTCAGCCAGGCAGACTCGCTCCTTCAGTCGAAGCTACTTTCTGTCCTGTCGGCGATTCCTGCCTGTTTTGTGGCAGCGCCACACGCTGCGGGGTGGGGAAGGAAGAGGCAGTTCCGTTGGGGCCTGTTCTCAGTCCTTTCCGCGCAGACACCGTGGGCTGCTAGAGTTGCTGAGCCAATCTGCTCAGGCGCTCGGGGTGGGATGGGACGTGGGGCAGGTTCTTCAGTGACCCCTCGGCTGCACTCAACAAGCAACTTGAATGGGCTTTGCAGGCCATTGAGGCTTTCTCAGCAGAAGCTGGGCTTCCTGGGAGGAGGGGCTAGAGAGGGAGGAAATGGGGTGGCCCTTGGGGTCCCAGCACTGGCTGAGAGGCTCCCATCTCTTCTCAGGCAGAGGGGACGAGGGAAGCGGATGAAAGACTGAGGAAACCTCGGCACCTGTTGAGGCTTTTAAAGGAAAGGGCTCAACCGGAGTCTCCACGCTCACTAGGCCCTGCCAGCCTCCCGCGGGGACAGACTATTCCAGGGCAGCTGCCCAATGGAAATACTCAGTCCCAACAGGCTTTGTCCCTGTTCATTGCAGACCCCCGGGGAGCAGCTTTCCTCAGCCCAGCTCCAAGCCCTGCTGATGAGAGCCGTGAAAGGTCTGACAACACCCACCCTGGAGCGATTTAAAGCCGCAGAGGAAGAGCTGAGGGCCATCGTATCTCTACACGGAGACAAGATGGAGAGAGTAAGAGACTCCCGCCGTGGGGCAGGGGGATGCTGCGCAGAGAGGGGGAGGGGAGAATTTCCTCTCCTAGGAAACCGTTCCTGGGACACGCTGGCATGGTGCTTTGAAGGTTGGCTCAGCCCCTTTCCATTCATCGCTTGGCCGCGGGGATCCTCGGCGTCAGGTTTGTAACGTGCTCTCTGCCCGCTGGAGCTCTGACACGTCCCTGAGGACAGCCCAGCCACACTGAAGGTGCCGAGAGCCCCAGCCCTGGCAGCGCAGCACTTACCTAGTCTGCCGATGGGCCTCCACATTAGGATCCAGGAGCAGACATGGTTTCCTCAGACATGCTGCAGGGCCTTGTTTGTCCAGCTGAAGTATCAGGAGGAATTTGGCTTTGCTCTTTTCTCTCTGTCTCTCCCAAGCTCTGATCCTGTTGCCCCTCCCCACAGATCTGAGTGCCTCCCCCGTGAATTAGATTGGCCTAGGGAGGTCTCTGGCAGACTTCATTTCTACATGCCCTGGGTAGGAGGCTCTCGGCATCATTTACTCCCCCTGATTAATGAAGCTCCACCGCCCTCCTGGGAGGTAGGAATTCAACCCATTGCACACCTGGGGAAACTGAAGCCCAGAGAGCTCCTTGACTTGCCCCAGCCTGCGCAGGTGGGTTATCGAGAAAGGAATCAGGGTTCACGTTCCCTACAGTTCTTTAAACGTTGCCTTTAATCGCTCGGCCTGGAAATAGGTGACATTCCCGCCCTTCTCCAAATACCGCCTGCCCATGGCGCGTCAGGGCAGACTTATTGCCTTCCTGGGCTTTGGCTTTCCTGGAAACTCGGAGACTCATAAACGAACCGAATCCTCAGCCTGAGCTTCCTCCCCAAACCTGCCTGTTCCTCGGGTTCCCTGCAGGTCATCCCTGTCTCTGGCCGAGTTCCCTGTTTCCAACAGGTCCCACCGGGAAGTTAACAAATGGCCTCTCAATCAGCAGATTGATTTGTGAAGGGCTCTAACTCCTGCTAGCAGAAAGAACAGGTCAACAGAATCCAGCCACCCAGGTTGTAGCTCCTGCTCCTTGTTCAGGAGAGGAAAGAGCAATGACCAATTCCTCATGGAAGAGCCCTAGGGGGTGGCTTGTCCCTTTCGGGTCTGTCTACCCTGTGCTGCAAACTCTGCAGCCGGAGCCGTAAAGCCTGGCCCTATGGACTTGGGCTCCCAGGGCTGGCACTGTGGGGCCAAACAGCAATGCAGCCTCTTCTGGGCTTGGGCTGGAACTTGAGCTCTGAAGCCAGGGGAGGAGGGGGCTTCAGAGCCTGGGCTCCAGCCCAAGTCACCATGTCTGCACTGCGGTTCTCAGTGCCACAGCCTGAGCCCGAGGTTAGAGACCCGGCTTTAAGATTTGTTACGGCAGGTTTTAAAACACCGCAGTGTAGAGGTTCTCCGTAGGGCTGGGGCCTGGAGCTGGCTAGCCCCATCCAAGTAGCCCTGCCTGCCATCTCTGGGATGGGCTCTGGGGTACATCCGTAGAACCAGCTGGGTCTGGAGCAGTGCTTGTCTACCTGGGACATCCTCAGGGGCAAACAGGTAGTCTTGGATGTGGCCCACATAACACGGATGTGGCCCACAATGGAAACTAGGTTGACAACCACTGGTCTGGAGGAACTGATTGTGCTAGAAAGAGCAACAGGAAGTTGCAGAGATGGAGGAAAGGCTCCTGCAGGGAAGCCCTTGAGAGCGGGGCTGGGAGCAGTTTGCTAAGGCAGGGAAGGCCCTGGGACATCAGAGGAGTTTGAGCTGTGCCCACGGTAAGGATTTGGGGAAGGCTTTTGTGTGTGTTTCTGAGCTTTAAGGTGCTAAACCAGACCACAGGAAGCCTGGGGTTCCTGGACTTGTCAAAGCCTCTTTCTTGAGATTACGGAGGAGCAGAGATGGGAAACCGAGGTGAGAGGCGGCTGGCAGGGCTGCCAGGAGGGGTTACCTGGGAGGAGGTCACTCATTGATAAATCCATCCCTCTACTTTCTGGCTTTCTTCCAGATTGGAGACGTCGTGGGAGGTATCTTAATCTGGCTAGACAACGTCTGTGATCCCAGAGCCAGAAAAGCAGCGTTGAGGGCCATGGCCTTGCTGGCTCACTCCCACCCCCAGGACGTGGTTCTGAGCTGTGTGGCACACACGCTGTCATCGGACAGGTAGGGAGCTGCTCTGTTATCACCTCAGTCCATTATTTCTCTTCCTGCTCCTACTGACAGGCCACCGTCCGGGAAGGGTCTGTCGGGCTCACACAGTTGGAGGGAATTTCCTGTGGTGCAGAGAGCTGTCCATGCTCACTAAGAGGAGATGCCCAGGCCCAGCCACTGAGGAGCCAACCCCTCCTCCTGCACTCCCTGGGATGGAGACGTGCCAGTTTTCTGGAGAATTCCAGCATTGTGCTGATTTCTATGGGTCACCCCACTTCCTCTCAACTCCAGTACAGGGCCAATAAATGACTTTGGGGCTCACTCCACATCCCTGGGTCATGAGGGCTGGCTGCTCCCTATTGCGTGAGAGAAGGCAGAGATGGAAAAGGCCCATCTGTCTGTCCCCTGGGGACCAGTGCAGGATTGTTACCTGTAGTCGGATCCCTTGTTATTCCGTGGCTGAGGAAGTGCTGAAAAAATGCACTCATCCTTCTGGAGCTGTGCAGCAGAGATAAATCATAGAATCATAGAATATCAGGGTTGGAAGGGACCTCAGGAGGTCATCTAGTCCAACCCCCTGCTCAAATCAGGACCAATTCCCAACTAAATCATCCCAGCCAGGGCTTTGTCAAGCCTGACCTTAAAAACCTCTAAGGAAGGAGATTCCACCACCTCCCTAGGTAACTCATTCCAGTGCTTCACTACCCTCCTAGTGAAAAATCTCTTAAGACAGAAATTTCCAGCCTTTATTGTTGCAAAAAAAAAAAAAAAAAATCATCCACACATGACCTGAGCGTAAATGCAGTGCAGCCTGCCTGAGTCTGCAGACAGCCGGGAATAAAGGTTCTGAGAGGGGTGAGTGCCTCTTTTCATCTCAATATGTTGTGAACTCTGAGTCCTGCTGGTTATTGCCGATCACTTTGCAGAGACATCCAGCTGAGGTGTTTATAACATAATCCCCATGTGCCTAGGGGCCGTGAAACCCAACTGGACCCTAGCCAGAGGTCAAAACTCCGGCTTTCCTCGGCATCCTCTGCAATGCAGTTCTGCACTGACCACAGACAAATCTGTGTCACATGGGAGAGCAAATTGAAGAGCAGCATGAAAGAAATTGACTTTCTTACCCAATTCAGTTACCAGAGGAATACAGTGCTGCTTTTCATATTGATTTGAGTGTTTGATTTGTAAACCTTTCAGGTTTGAATTCCTTGAAACAGCCACAGTGCTTTCCAGGGTCTGTGCTCAGAAGCTATAGAAACTCGGCAGCGTTGGCACAGAATTTCAGCCAAGCTTCCTGAAGACCTTCAATCCAGGCCATTTACTCTTGATTTGTCCAACCTAATTCTCAATGTCCCCAGGGCTTGACCACCATGTCCGACCTTCCTCACCAAACTTGGAAGTCCAATGACTGGAGTCTTTTGGATCCATCTGCAGTCTTCCTCTGCAGATGCCTGTGAGGACCAGCAGTGCTTAGATCAGCAAGAATGGAGAGAAGAGAGGAGGGGGATTTCAGTACTCATTTCCTTCCATCTCTGTCCCACGGGGCAGTACAATCTCCCCTTCCAAGCTCCTGAATCCTCTCCTATCAGGGCATGTTCTGATTCAGTGTCTGACCCCGCCCACCACACTGCAGTAGCATTGAGCTGCTAAGAGACACTTGGCCAAACGCTGGGTCTCAGTTACACCCCCAAATAGCCAGAGTAACTCCAGTGAAGTCAGGCAAGTTCCTCGGGACTGAACAGAGCAGAATTTTGCACAGTCTGGGGGTCACAGTTTGGTGGTCACTCTGTGGTCAGTACATGGTCACTGTCTTGGAAACAGCGGTGCTAGCTTCAGGAACAATAGCCCATTAGGGGAAAGGAATAAATAGAACATTCTCTGAAGGGACTTGCCCTGCCTCAGCCTCTCTGCGCCAATCGGTGTGTCCTCTGAGAGACACCTTTCCTGCCTACGCTCCAAGCCTCTCCCTGGGGAGGGCAAGAGGTGGCCAAGCAGGGAAGGTCTGACTTCTGTTTCTGAATTTGCAGATGTGCCATTGAGCTGTGGAAGGCCTTGGGTGAAGAACCACAGCTCACCAGGGAGGTGCTGCAGCAGCTGCTAGACAAGCTCCAGCAGAGACGCCGGGAGGAGAAGAGCGGCAATGTGTCTCTGGCTGTAAGTGAGATTTGAGATGTCACTTTGCCAACCCACCACCGCAGGGAGGATGGTGCATCTGTGTGTGTGCGGGAGCTTCACCCCTTCTTAGCTTCAGGCCACGGCTCCACTAAACAATGAAGCCGACCTAACTTACCTCGGCATACAGCCGCCACAGCAATTCCATCCCTTGTGTGTGTCTGCACTTTGCTGCTTGTGTCGGCAGTGCACGTCCTCACCAGAAGCGCTCGTCTTGATCGTAGGGTCCGGGTGGGGCATTGTGGGAAGGCTCCTGAAAGCCAGTTGACGTAAGCGACGTGGTGTCTACACTGACACTGCATCGACCTAACTGCATCGACCTGGACTCTCTGCCACTCGTGGAGGTGGAGTTATTAATTTGGCACCGAGGGGCAGTTCTGCCAACGGGAAGGAAATTCCATAGTTAGGGTGATGCTGGGTGAGCGGCCTTGCGTTGACCTAACTCTGTAGTGCAGACCAGGCCTTAGTGTGTCCTGGACACGTCCTAGCAAACCCAAGAGGTGTAAATAAAGTTTCCCTCAGGTAAAAGTTACAGATCTTAAGTGGTTTATCTGCTGATACCCTGGCTCAGTTGTCTTCTGCTCTAGGTGGCCCTTTAGTGAGCAGGTGCAGTTCCGGTGTCTCTTGGAAGTATCCAGGTTTCTGGCTCTGTAAACCGTGACTAGAGAGCTTCCCAGCATGGGATCATGAGATGTCCAGTACTTTTGACTGGGCCAGAAACACTGGGCCTATGAGAACGGATCTCCTCAGGATGGTTTCAGCCCCTCCAGTCACGGCTGGAAAGCCAAAGCACAGGGTCAGCACCAGTAAGAGAAATAATGGGGAATAACGTCATCCAGACTCTTCTGATCTTTCCATAGGGCTCCATCCTGCTTCCGTTCCAGGAATGGGTGAAGGTTCAGGAGCCTCCAAATGTCTCCTCCCCTCCTCTTTTCTAATACCCTGGGGAGGAAATGAGACATGACAAAAGGACAATAGCGAATGGCAATGGGGGCAGGTGGCAGGTTGGGATAGTTGACTGAAATTCTTTCCCCCCTCCAGGCAATGAGGACCATTTACGAGGTCCTTTTCCTATGGGGATACCGAGAAGCCATCCTGGAAATGTATCCCCAGATGCTCATCCTCTGCGTCAGGCAAGTGCAGTACGTGATGGATCTGCGCTTGCCAGGGACCTACAGGGCCAGCGAGACATCCAGCCCCGAGGAGGGATCCAGCCGCCTCAGCCCCCTAAGGTAATGACTGAAAGGAAAAGGAAGAACAGATTTGTTCTGCTAAACACATGTGGTCTGTTCATGGCCATCATTTGTTCGGGTGCTGTAGTTCGCCCAGGCTCAGTTCGGTGCAGGTCTCTCTTGAGGGGAAAGGGTTGAGAGTCGTGTGTTCTTGTGAGTCACACTCGCTCATCTGACTCCGTCCACAGCCCAGCTGCTTTCACTACACAGTCAGGCAGCAGTCATGTTTGTGCATCCATCCCCATGTGCCACCTGCCAAAGCGTCAGTGCTTTTATGAGGGCCTGCTGAGCAAATCTGTGGGTCTCTGTCCCGGAACGCAGACAGAGCCACACCAGCAGCACATGGGGCCAGGCACCGCAGGATGTCAGCGTCACAGGCAGACAGGAGGAAGAGGGACCAGTTCAACTGGTTCTGTGGGCACAGTTAGGGGCCTCCATCTACAGGGAAAAACAG
>NW_020697265.1:0-1218 GCF_002925995.2 Terrapene triunguis
GGGTAGTGCGGGAGGCATTCGGGGCCCTTCCCTGGTGTGCAGGGATGGGAGGGACCCGGGACCCACAGTGTCTCCCCGCAGGCGCAGTGGGGGTCTGTGTCTCCTGACTGCCCCCTGGTGGCTGGGGAGGATTTGGGGGGGGCACTGCAGGGGGTTTCCCTATGACTCGGGAATGGGCTATGCCTGGGGTCTCTTCCCCCGGTGAGCTGCAACGAACCCCCCCCCCGGTGCTTCCCTGATCTGGGGCCCCAGGGCAACAAAAGGAAAAGGAGGGTCCCTGGTGGGTTCTTCCTCTTAAGCCCCTGCCCAAAACTGACCACTCTCCCCCCCGCCAAGTCCTGACTCCCCCTCACACCCTCCACTTGTGGGCCCCCTCCTGGCCCAAGTCTCGCCCCGGGTCGGACCGGCCTCCCTGGGGCATGCTGCTCCCATCCCTCACCCCCATCGCAGGGTCCTTCTCCGCTGCCCCTGCCTGCTGGGGCTGATCAGAACTGAGCCGGACCCTCCCCCAGCACGGGACGGGGGGGCTTGGCTAGCCATGGGGCTGAGCTGTGTTGAGCGCCGCACAGTCTCCGCCCAGGATCCCCACCAGGGGGCTGGCGAGCCCCCTCAGCTGCTCGCCCCCTGCCCGGGGTCACGAGTTCATGTGAGGACAAGCGTCCAGCCAGACCAGGTGGCTCCTAGCCGGGGGCTGCTCAGAGCCCCATGCAGGCGACTCTCTGCCTGCCCCATGTCACCAGGGCCGTGCGAACAGCGGAGGGGCTGCCAGCTGGTGAGAGCTGCGGGGCTGGGCGGAAGCGGGGTTGGAGTGAAGGACAACCGGGCTCCCAGCCCCCAGCCATCGGCCCAACTCCAGGCTTTTTCCCCCCGGGGATCTCCAAGCACTGAACGAACTCCCCAGCCCCAGCGCGTGAGGGGAAACAGGCAGGGTAAGTGGGAATAGGACCAAGCTGTCCTGGCTCCCAGCTCCCCCTCCCCACCCAGAGCCAGGGATAGAACCCAGGCATCCTAGCTCCCAGCCCCATCTCCCCCTTGCTCTAACCACTAGACCCTCCCCCTCCCCTCGCCGGTGTAGAACCCAGGTGTCCTACCTCCCAGCCCTGTCGTCCCCCCTTGCTCTAACCACTAGACCTCCCCTCTGTGAGCTAGGTGTAGAACCCAGGAATCCTGGCTCCCAGCCCCCACCCTCCTACTCTAACCACTAGACCCTCCCCCTCC
>NW_020697265.1:1228-7554 GCF_002925995.2 Terrapene triunguis
CCACTAGACCCTCCCCCTCCCCTTGCCAGTAGAACCCAGGAATCCTGGCTCCGAGCCCCCCCTGCTCTAACCACTAGACCCCCCCCCCCATCCCAGACCTGGGAATAGAACCCAGAGCAGGTCTGAGCGGAGCTGTGGCAGGGCCGGGGCCCCCCTTCTAGCCCTGGAGGTCCCCTGGAGCGGGTGAGGAGCTCAGGCTCCATGGCCCATTGGCTGCTTGAGCTGAAGGAAGCCGTCAGGGCCTGCGTGGGGTCCCCTGCCCTCCTGGGTGGGGCGCAGAACTCTGAGGGGCGCAGCCAGGGGACGGGGACGATAGGATCTGGGCTGCACCAACAGAAGCGAGAGAGCCGGCAGTGTGTCCGCCATACAGGACGGTCTGACTGGAGGGGCTGGGAGCCAGGACTCCTGGGTTCTCTGGGGGCGGGGGAGGGCACTGCCCTTGGGGAAGCTGGGTGGGTGGTGGGATCAAGTGGAATTAGGGAAGAGAGAAAACTAAACAAACAGGCGAAGGGAAAATCTCCCCCTTTGGCTCCGGGCCACGCCAAGACACTGGCTGAAGCGGCGCCGAGATCACCGGCGTCCCAGCCACGCTCCCCCCAACCCAGGACCATACAGGGAGAAACCTCTGCTGCCAAAGGGTCCTGGGGGACAGGCCGGGGGGTGGGGTAACTCCCCTCACCAGGCAGCAGGGGGCGCCTCACACGGCCCGGGGAGCGTGGGAGATTCCTGGGCCTGAGTATTTCCTGTTTATTCCGGGAATGTTCCCACTGCGGCGCCCCCTGCCTGGTGACGTGGGGAGCAGCGCTGGGGTCAGGCAGTCGCTGCTTGTGCGGTCACTTCCCGGCACCCTCTCAAACACCACCCCCCCCCGGGAGAGTCAGCAGGGGGGAATGTTTAACAGTCAGCTCAACGACAAGGAGGATTTATTAAGATTAGGCAAAAGAATGGCTTGTTACGCAGCGCTGAGATGCAGCCACCTCTGGGGTGGGGCGCGGGGGCTGTTTATACGGGGGCCTCTTGCCCAGCGCTGAGATGCAGCTGCCTGTCTAGTGCTGAGTGCTGGCACCAGGGTGGCACCTTTGTGGGCAGCGTAGGATTCCCAGCAGCAGGGCAAGGAAACATTTGGGATACGCTTTGGACCAGAGCCCTGGCCCAACCCAGCCATTGCTCCCCACTTCTGTGCAGGACCCTGGTTCTTCTGCCCCCCCCCCGACAAAGAGGGCCCTGGCCTGGCCCCTGCGCATAGCTGGGGCTGGGTGGCTCATGTGGGGTGAACAGCCTGTGACAACAGCTGAGCCCACATCCGCTGGTGGGTAGGGAGCAGCCTCGTGGGGGGCCCGTCACTGCACCTCCTGCACCAGCCCCTTGGGCTGCTCCAGCGAAGGGAGAACCAGGCAGGACCGGCTCATGGGCCTCATTCAACCTATGAGGCAGTGGAGGGAGGGGAGTGGGGTTCAGAGGGTAGAGCAGGGGAGGGCTGGAGGTCAGGACTCCTGGGTTCTCTATCCCCTCTATGGGAGGGGCCTGAGGGCTGGTAATTGGCGCTGGAGGACCCAGGACTCCTGAGTTCTATCCCTGGCTCCAGAATGGGAGCAGGGTCTAGACAGAATATAGGAATGTAGGTTAGAGTGTGGGGGGGAGACTGAGAGCCAGGACTTCTGTGTGACCTTTGAACTGACTCCGGGGGCCAGGATGCAAAGGCTTGTGGTGCGGGGCTGGTGGGCACGGTGCCCCCTCTCATCCTTTGTGGACTGCGTCCTGCGTCTCCAGCATCTGTCTGCCTTCCCCCGTCGCCTTGACTCACTCGGCTCCTGGCGGCAGGTTTCTGCTGGAACCTGGAGCCAGGCGCTGGAGCTGGGTGGGGGCAGGGATGGCCCTGCCCTGCCCTGCTGGGACCCCAGGATCCCCCTGCCCCTACCAGGGTCAGCGCGCAGGGCAGATGAGCCAGACCTGCAGCCTCCCTGCTCAGTAACAAACCAGTGTCCAGCCCAGCGCTCCTGAGAGACCCTACAATAACAACCCAGCGGAGGCCTGAGCAGGTGTGCTGGGGAAACGCTGCACAGAACCACCCCCTGAAGTCCCACGAGTGGCCAACACGGCGCACTCCACTCCGGGGGACATGCGTGGGCACAGCTGCCTCCCCCCCCGCCTAGCCCCTCCCACTCCCAAACCCCCTTCCCACCCCAACGCCAGAGATGCTGCCAACTGCGGTGCATTCTGGGAGCACTCCGCCAAGCTCTTGAGGCTCCGAAGTCCCACTGCGCCTCGCCGAGCGGACGCCCCCGGCTGGCGCCCGGAGAGCTGAGTGTGGGACCCTGCACGGCCAGGCCCCCCATTCGCCAGACTGCCTCCGAAATCAGGAGAGTCACAAACAGTTCTGTGGGAGGGGGGGCTCTTTATTCTCCCTGGGGTGCCTGGGCCCCCCCAACCTTTCCCAGCTTTTCTCCCCAGCCGGGAGAGCCGGAAACAGCCGGATGCCAGCGTGGTCCCTCGCTGGGCCTTGACGAAAGCGCCCGCCCGGTGCTAGCGCGAGGTTCCCACGTCTGCTGCCAACGCGGGCTTGGCGCTGGCTGGGGCCATGGGGAGACGCCAGCATCAGGCACCGAGAGACGCCTGTGGCAGACCATGGGCTGCATTCTCTCATGTGGCTGGAGAACAGGGGGTGGGGGGAACTAGAGACCCCCCCTCCTCAGCTTTGTCTCAGATTGCCCTCAGGCCATGGGGACTGCAGTAGCACCAACCCCAAATGGGGCCCCATGGGCCGGGCGCTGCCCAGACATAGGGGGAGACGGCCTGGCTCAGGAGAGCTCCCAGGCTGGATGGACACGGGGCAGACTCACAGAAGGGAAGGGACTTGCCTAAGGTCACCCAGCACATTGGGCAGAGGCAGGCATGGAACCCAGGTGTCCTGGCTCCCCAGTGCAGCTAGGAGCCCGGTTCAGGCAGGTTGGAGAAGTGCCTGGGTCTGTCCTGGCTCTGCCCAGGGAGATTCTGTGCCCAGTGAATGCCAAGGGATGTAGGGCAGCTGTTCCTGGCCACATGCTGACCATTAGCTGTGGGCTTTTGGTGGCAGCGGTAGGATCCCGGGTACAGACTGGGGGACCTTAATGACCCACCTTCGCTCCCAGCTGGCCAAACCTGCAGGGGTTTCTGGGAGGTTTGGGGCTTGTGCACTTTGGTTTCTTTATGAGGGAGGAAGAGTCTGAAAGAGATCAATTAAAACACCGCTTTGTTCATCCCGCCCCCCACCGGCCAGCGCTGCCTGCCCCTGGCATGGCCAGATCTAGCAGCACAATTGCTCCCTTTGGGGCAGGGACTATTTGCTCCAGAAACGTACAGCACCTGGCACGTCTGGGCCCTGATCCCCCCCCACGGAGGCCCCCTATCCTTCAGTGGGGCCCCTCCAGCCTCCCCCCAGGAAATAAATAACCCTCATTAACCATCAGGTCGGCAGCATTGCCCAGCGCGGGACAGCCCCAGTCACACCCTCCATCCCTCCCCAGCTCGTCACACCCTCCATCTATCCAGCAGCTCTGTCCACCCATCGTTCTTCACAGCCTCTGGGTCAATCCAGCCCTATACATACCCCTCCATCCATCGCTCCAGCCCCATCCACACCGCTCCAGCCCCACATATCCATGCCTCCAGCCCCACCCCCCCTCCATCCATTGCCATACACACCCATCATCATCCATTCCTATACACATCCCTCTATCAATCTGTCTATCATAATCTTCCATCTCCAAACATCCATTTGTATCACACCTCCATTCCCCCCCCCCACACACACACCCCTCTCTGTCTGTCTGCCCTGACACTCCACTAGCCAGCCAGCCCTGCTCAGCCCTGCTAGCTGTATTTCGGCCATTCCCCCTTTCTCACGTGGCTGCAGAACCCAGGTGTCCGGCAATCCTGGCACTGCCCCCGTCAGGCCAGGCAGCCCCCTCCTGCGGCGTCCCCCCCGGGGCCTCACTGGGCCCCTGCGTTATCATCATTAAGAACAATACTGTATTTACATCTCGTTTGCATCCGGGGCCATGGTGCTGATAGGGAGAGCTCATGGGTTGAAAGTCAAGATCTTCATCTGCAGCTCCTCATCGGGTGGGCCCGGAGGGGGCAGGGGCTGAGGGGGCGCAGGGAGCCGGCAGAAGCTGCTCTTCTTAGAGGAGAGCGGGGTGTCCAGGGTAAGCGAGGCGGTGGCCATCTCCTGGGGCTTGGAGCTGGTGAGGAAGCGCAGCAGGGTGGACAGGGCCTTGGCCACGTCGCCGCGGGCCCCCTCGTTGACGAAGCAGTACAGGATGGGGTCGGCCACGCAGTTGAGGCTGGTGAAGGCCAGTGAACTGTGGTAGGCCACGAAGACCTTCTCCTCGAAGCTGCAGTCGCAAGGCTTGCTGAGGTAGACGGCGCTGCGGGACAGCAGGATGACGTGGTACGGGGCGAAGCAGAAGAGGAGGATGGCGATGAGGCTGAGGGCCAGCCGCTTGATCTTGGCTTTCTCCTGCTGCTCGGTGGAGACGTTGCCACGCACGGCCCGCAGAATGCCCTGGTAGGAGAAGAGCATGAGCACCCAGGGGAAGAGGAAGCCGATGAAAACCCGGTAGAGGTTCATCCAGGCCACCCACTCCTCCATGGGGTACTTCTCGAAGCAGAAGGTGTGGTTGTAGCGATCGTGGAAGAGCTCGTTGTGGAAGAGCGGGGCCGAGTTGGCCCCGATCTCGATGGCCCAGACCACGGCGCTCACGGCCACGGCCGTCTTGATCCGGCGCACCTTGGCGAAGCGCAGCGGGTGGGCCACGGCCAGGTAGCGGTCCACGGAGATGCAGCACAGGAAGGCGATGCTGATGTAGATGTTGGTGTAGAAGACGAAGCCGAAGAGCTTGCAGGACTCCTGCCCGTGGATCCAGTTGTCGTAGTGCAGGAAGTAGTCGATCCACAGGGGCAGGGTGGCGATGTAGAGCAGGTCGGCCACGGACAGGTTGAGCAGGTAGACCCCCAGCTCGTTGTGCTGCCGGACCTGCAGGTAGGCGGCCCACAGCGCCATGCAGTTGGTGGGCAGCCCCATGGCGATGACCATGATGTACAGCGTGGGGGGGAAGAGGTGGTCGATCTTGGAATCCACGTTGCAGCTCACCAGGGTGGTGTTGCACATTCTCAGCGCCAGCGGGTCCCCAGCGTGGAGAGTCCGGCGGGTGCGGGGGGGGCTCCGCTCAGAGCAGGGGCCGCAATTCCCACAAGACCAAGCGGATCGTCCTGCAGGGGCAGCACCGGGGCAGGGGCTCCATAGCCGCAGGCTGGGCCCTGCCGTGGGGCCCCCTCACCCCAGCCCCATCCGCCCTCCCCAGAGAAGCAGCCCTGGGTGCTCACAGGAGGTCTGGCCCAAAGGGATGATCCAGGGGGTCAGAGGAGCCGCCTGCCCCACGGGGGAGCCTAGGACACAGCTCCTGGGAAAGGAGAAGGAGAGAGAGTTAGGGGGGTGCCGATCAGGGCACGTGCAGCCCCCGCATAGCCCCAGCCCCCTGTACGGCCTCCCGAGCCAGCTCCCCATGGCCCCTCACCCAACACCCCCAGCCAGCCCCCATGGCCCCTCACCCAGCACCCCCTGCCAAGTCCCCCAGGGGATCCTGTCTGCAGCCGCCCACATCTTCCCCTTGCAGCCCTCCACATGGCCCCCCAGTCAGCTTCCTGGCCCCACACAACCCCCTGCCCCCAGCCAGCCCCCCCCACGACTCCCAGCCCCCCACCCCCTGCTAGTGACCCCCGATAGCCCCCTGACCAGCTGTCCCCAGCAGGATCCAGACCCTGACCAGCCACAGGAGGGAGTGAGGGTCAGGCTGCACCGTGCCCCATGCCCGAGGGTCCCCACCCCTACCAGCCCCCCTGTGCATGGGAGAGCTCACCCTGCCCCTGCTCTGGGAAATGCCTCACCCACACCCTGGCAGCCCTGAGCCCCCTACGTGACTCTGCCTGGTAATGGGCATGTGCCCTGCGCCAGTCACTGCCCGCCCACACACGCCATCCACCCCCTGATCTCCTTGGGAGCCTCTGAGCAGGTCCCCTACCCCCTATCCCACAGGCAGCCCCGAGGGTCGCCCCCTGTACTGCACCAGCACAGCTACTCCACAGTCACACACGGCACTGGGAGCTCAGCCTCTCCTGGCAAGAAGGGGTCAGTGCCTCTTTAAGACCCTACAATAACAACCCAGCACTGTGACCAGCACTCCCAAGCGACCCTACAATAACAGACCAGCAGTCCCGAGAGACCCTACAATAACAGACCAGCACAGAGACCAGCAGTCCCGAGAGACCCTACAATAACAAACCAGCAC
>NW_020697266.1:0-1461 GCF_002925995.2 Terrapene triunguis
TGTTGCCTTTCTACTACTTCACTGAATGACCTATTGTTCTTATATTATGAGAGTACATAAGAAGTCACACTTTGCCTTTTCTACACTATTCATTATTTTACAAATCATTCCATCTCCTCTCTAAACAGTCCCAATTTTTCATCTTCGTGTTTGCGTCTCTAATCATTTTGGCATCCCAACTCTGGAAATCTCCAGTTTCTGCTCAGTTTTTCAGATGGAGTGACCAGAACTGAAGACTTCATTATTTTAGGCAAGGATGAACTGCTGTTTTTTTTTTTAAAAATACAATGGCACTATATCCACACTCCTTTAAAACCAACGTTAAACAATGAGCAGATGTTTTCATTGAACTTCTCAGGTTCTTTTCCCTGAGTATTACATTACTTTGCATTTGTCAACATAAAATTTCATCTGCCATCATGCTACCTTGTTCACGTAGATTTATTAGGTCCCTCTGGAGTTCCTCAGTTTTCTCTAGTCATGACTAGCCTAAATAATTTCTTCTCATTTGCAAATTTTGCCATCTCATTATTCAGGTATTTTCCAGGTAATTCATAAAAGTAAAATTCTGGTTCTAATAGCGTCTTGGGGGCACCCCAATGTCAATATTCAATATGGCAAAAAGTTGACCATTTATTCCTACTCTCTCATCTCTTAGCTGATTTTTAAACCTATGACAGTGATTACTTCTCACCCCTTGACTACTTAGTTTGACAGATTGCATATTTTAGTTAGCAGTTCAGCCACTTCACTCTGTAGTCTCTTCAGAACTCTTGGTTGTATGCTACTTAATACTCTGGACTCAAAGATCATTATTTTCCAGCACCATGTCTTTTGATACATCACTCTCTTACACCGTCTCATCTTTATTACCTGAAAAGAGCAGGTCTGGGGAAAACCCCATCTCCCTCTCTTCTGGAACAGGAACAAAGAGCTCTTAACTTCATTAAAAAACAATCAGTCCCAACACAGAGAAAGAGTTGAAGAGTTCAGCATACTGGATTATCTACTGTTTCATCTCAAACTTATTAAATCAGGCACTCATTCAAATCTGCGGTCTATGAAAAGTTCACCCTGCTCTAGAACAGCTAGGCTGTTTGCTGAGCTCCATGAAAATTAGTTCTGCTTTCTCAATACCCTGTCAAGTTCACTTAGATAAATTTATCTCCTAAGGGATATTACCCAGTGGTTAGCGGTAGCCATAATGATCCAGTTGCCATGTCTCCATGGCTCTTCAAAGTAGAGCTTGTTAAGAATCTCTACTGGCAAAGGTTGTAGCCCATAATTGTTTGCCATCTCCCGCTCAAGTCTCTGTAGGAGCTGCCACATCTGCCTCAGAAAAACCTGCGGAAGGTGAGTGGCTGAAGAATCCTATAAAGGCACTAAACGTTCTTGCTTATAATTGGTTGGGCTGCTGCTTATCAAGTGAGCGAAAGAGAGGTAACCCATGAGTTCCAAACA
>NW_020697267.1:0-17893 GCF_002925995.2 Terrapene triunguis
ACGTCTTCAGGGAGAGAAGATAGTCCAAAAGAAGAGGGATGTCCACATCTTCAGGAGCAAGACCCCTCTGTTGGGTCCATGAGGTGAAACACTTCCACTTGGCCCTACAGGACTGCTTTGTGGACTCTTCTCTGCTCTTCAAGAAGACGTCTTGTACTGATGACGAACGTTCCTGCTCTAGTGAAGATGGCCATCCAAAAAACAAGCTCGGATGTGAAGAGTCTCTGGATTGGGATGCTGAGTCCTGCAGCCATGTCGTTTGAGGAGTTCCAGAAAAGCTGGCTGTGGAAGCAGGGGGAATACGCTGACATATGGAGAAGAAGGGAACCCAGAACTGGCAAAGCCAGAGTGGCAATCAGAGTGAACTTCATTCTCTCGCATCTGATCTTGTGTAGGACACGTGGCAGAAGCTCCAGGGGGGAAAATGCATAATTGATCTGGTCTGACCTGCAGAGGACTAGGGCATCACCTTGGGAAAGGTCACTGAGCCCCCCTCTCCCTCAGAGGAATATTGGGTGCATTTGCTGTTGGCGTGGGAGGTGAAGATGTCCCTGGTCAGAATCCCACAGTACTTAAAAATGTTGGTGACCACGGTGTCGTGGAGCTCCCATTTGTGATCAGTCATGAATTTCCTGCTGAGAGAGTTCGCAATTATGTTCTGAGTTCCGGAAAGGTATGCTGCTGACAATGGGATCTTTGAGCAATGCACCAGTCCCAAAGATTAACTGCCTCCATACAAAGCGTCTGTGACCTCATGCTCCCTTGTTTGTTGATTTAGTAAACAGTGATAGTGTTGTCTGACATGATGAGAACATGACAGGAATGAATGAATGTGAGAAATGCACAACATGCTCTCCGCCCCGCCCAAAGTTCTTGGATGTTGATGGGCATCCAGGATTCCCGAGTAGTCCAAGACTCCTGAGTCATGTGCTCGCCCATGTGGGACCCCATCCGACAAGTAACACATCTGCGGTGATAGTCATGCTTGGAGGATGGAAGGAATGGCATTCCGGTTCAGACCTGACCTGGATCCGTCCACCACTAGAGGGAGGAGAGAAGCTCTTGGGGAACTGTCAGTAGAAAGTCCATGATGTAGTTCATGGGAGAATAGGTCCTCTGGAGCCACAGCTGTAGGCAACAAAAGTGGAAACAAGCTCAGGCAGTAATGGATGTACAAATCACCATGTGGCCAAGAAGAGAAAGGCAAGTCCTGGCCAGAAGAGAAGGACTGGAAATTGAAGTGGAAATCAGCTCTTGTAGGGCCTGGAACCTGTCCTCTGGGATGTGGGGACATGCTGATATTGCATTGATACAGACCCCAATGAATTCTAGGGACTGTGTGGAATCCAATTGATTTTTTGATGTTTACACTCACCGCCAGGAAGGAGTGGAGTGTAAGCAGCATGGAGGTCAAGGAATGACCCTCCCCTTTGGCTGCTAGCAGCACGATCAAATCATCAAGGGAATATAGAGACCCCTTGGTGGTGGAGGTGGTCCACCGCTCCTGAGAAAACTTTGGTGAAGACTTGTGAAGCAGTGGTGAGTCCAAAAGGTAGAACCTTGAATCTCAGGAAACGTCTGTGGGTAAGATGGATATCCATGTGGAAGTAAGCCTCCTGCATATTGAGAGCTGTAAAATACATGCCTCTTTCTAACAAAGGAACGATGGCTGCTAGGGTGACCATATGAAACTTTGGCTTGAGTATGAAGCAGTTGAGATGATGGAAGTCTAAGATCAGTCTCCACATGCCCCTCTTGGGGACTAGAAAATAGGTGGAATAGAACACTGCACCCTGATAGGTCATAGAAACAGGTTCCATCGCTCTTCTTTGCAGGAGAGGGTCCACTTCTAGGTCGAGTAAGACTTGCACTTGGTTGCTGGTGTGTAGATACCCAGTGATTGCAGAGCGGCTCTGGAGCCTTGGATGGAATGGAGGGAATCATCTGTCTTCTGACTGAAGAGATGAGACCCATCGAAAGGGAGGTCTTCTAGTGGTGTTCTGGACTTCCCTTGGGAAACCTGACGAATGCAGCCATGACTCCCTCCACACAACGATCCCCGAAGCCATAGTGCGCGAAGTAGTGTCTGCCATGTCCACCGTGGCCTGGAGCGTCATCCTTCAACTAGTTTCCCCTCCTGTAGGATAGCCTGGAAGCAGGCTTGATCCTGCTGGGGAAGTTTGTCTGCGAAGTCCCACCAACTTGCCGTAGGTGGGGAAGTTGTATTTAGCGAACAGAGCCAAGTACTTGGAAATGCGAAATTGGAGGCTGGCAGAAAAGAATACCTTCTGACACAAAATGTCCAGTTGCTTGCCCTCATTATCTGCTGGGGTGGAGCGTCAGCATTGCTGCCGGGCCCGCTCTGTCACTGCCTGTATGATGAGGAAATTGGATGGGCGGGATGAGAAAACAGAAAAATCAGACCCCTTTGCAGGTACACAATACCTCTTCTCCGCCCCTTGGGGCTAGGTGTGTAAGTGGCTGGAGTGTGCCAGACAGTCCAGGCCAGTTGAAGAACAGTATCACTGATTGGTAGAGCCATTCTGGCAAGAATCAAGGCGTGTAAGATATCAGACAGCTGGTGCTGTTTGTTCTGTACAGTGGAATGTGGAGGGTATTAGCCACCCTATGTAACAGTTCTTGGAACTGACAGTAATCATCCAGGGGCGAGGAGGGAGACAAAGACACTACAGCATGTGGAGATGAAGGGAACTGCTCTGGTTCCAGCGGTACTGTCAGAGTTGGACTAAGAGGAGCACCTGCCAATATTGGTTCAGAATGCCTACTCGATGGCGGTCAAAGAGGTGAGGTAGGGAACGCCTCTCGAGTGGAGTGGGAAGGTTCCAAAGGCAGATACCAAGGCCACAATACCCAGTACGGCCAACCAGGCAGATCCGTTGGTGTGGAGGGCTCCAAAGAGCAGGGTACCAATGGTTCCGTTGCTAGGGAAAGGGAGGGTACGGCCATTGAGTCTGCGGAACCTTAGGGTAGTCATACTTGTTATGGAAGGGGCAGATCCTGCACTCCATCCAAGTCCTCCAATACCAAAAAATCAAAGTCCAGTTCGAATGGCGGTGCCCTCGGAACTGGTGGATCCACAGGAGCCATAGGGGAATGGGCGGGAACATGACCTGAAGGAGGAAAGTCTAATGTAGGAGAGCGTACCCCCCAGAGGAAGACAGCACTTGAAGACATGGAGACCTCGCCTCCCCCAAGGACAAGAGTTCAAGAGGCTCAGGGGAGGACTCAAGTCTCCATGGTGCCCGTGGTACATGATCTGCTGTTGGAACTGGAGCCAGAAAGGGGGACTGCCTCAGTACCAAAGGTTCCCTTGACTTCAGCGAAGAAAGGGCGTATGTGTGGACCAAGAGATGCTACTACTTTCAAAAGCTCCAGCTTCTCACGCATGGCGTGTGCATATAACCCCCAGTGGAATACAAATCGGGACCATAACTTGAAGAACGTACATTATATAGCAATATGTACCACAAGAGTATTTTATTTCTACTCAAGATTCTGTATTGTCTTATTTTAACAAAAAGCATAATGAGTAACAGTCAAATGTAACTTACTTTGATCTTTGGCTCCCCACCAGGCTTGTGACTGACTTGAGGCACATCTGTATCCATGTCAACTTCTGCTTTATCATCAGCTTGTCCAAGAAGAACTTGGGTCCAAGCTCTCAGCCCAGCCTGTAGACGAACTCCTAGTATTCGTTCAATCTAAGGGAGGAAGAAGCCATATTGAAAACAAATACAAAGAAATCTGGCAGAAAGACACTTATATCATGTGTTCTCTCAATAAGATTCCCCCATTGTCAAGAAATCCCTGAAACTTTCAGATACAGCAGGACTCTTAAAAGGATGGAAATTCAGCCTTACACCTTAGAACAGGAGTGGGTTTTTTCTTTAAATAAACACTTTTAAAGCAAAGGAAGTTTATGTCAACATGTTAGACTACTGTTTAGAGTATTTAAAATCTATGTTTTAGGAGAGGACCTAAATGTCAGATTTACTGCCATGTTGTCCTAAGAAAGAGACTGCACCTTAGCATTATGATTAGTGTTGTCTGTATTAAGGTGCTGATGTTCACACACATTGGGGAACCTGTTCCCAACCCTGCCATATTCAACCATCCATTAAGCCTTTAGCTATTATCCTGTCAGCTGAAGAGCTAGCAAGTCTTCCCTGGAATCCATTAATTCCAGTCATCGGTAGCTAAGCACTCTTATCTGTCTGCCTAAGAGCCTGCCAAATGTCCTAAATGGCATTTGGTAGAGATATTCAGGAAGTGGCAAATAGATTGGAAATTCTTACTCTGTGTCACTTGAGAGTGGTAGACCACGTTGTTAGTGACAAATTACTTTGCCACTTAACACCTTTGAAGGCTGTTCACTTTGAGTGAAAGACCTACCTCCATATCCAATTTATTGACCCAGATCGGCAAATTGGAATATGAATGAAGATTCAATTCATCCACAGCTTTTTGAACTCTGTTCAAGATTTCTGAAAAAGTCTTATGATCATACATGCAGGTTTCCAAGGATCGAACTTCCAGGTCTATTTTTTCTTCAATAATGAGCAGATCATCCACCTAAGGGAAAATTTAATGTTAGTACTTTGCTGATATCAATCTGCCATGTTGGTGAAAGTGATAAAACATCCCTCTCTCACAAACAGAGCTACCTCCATTCTTGCGAGGGGGCAAGTCATTACTCTATTTTCATTCACTGAAGTCTCTGGGAACTTGCCTGATAATGGAGATGTCAGAATTAGACTAAGTTAGCACAAAGATTTGGCTAATTCCCTTAATCTAAAAGGGAGATACTTTTTAAAAACCTGCATGCATGTTTCTCAGTAACTGATGCTATACTAGAATATAAAGCATTAATACAAAGTGTGTTCGTGTTATAATCATGAACTGAAAAGTTTCAGTAGCTACTTTACTAAATTAGCATTTTTTATAAGATATGGTTTCTCTACCATCCCTGAAAAAGAACATTTGCCACATTACCAGGTAATAATCTGAGAGCATACATCTTGTCAATGGTTTCTCTGTTCAGTGACTTCTTCAATACTATAAGACATTATGCAACTATTGCTTAGATCTCACACAGATTTATTTTCCAAGAGGAAGACAGCTGTGTCCTGAATAGTATACAATCCAAAACTAAACTATTTTGTTGCTAATAAACTCAACTGCCACTGATATGTGCAGAGTCTCACTTAGAAAAAAAGAACATAATCAGTAGAACAAACCTTTTCTTGGAAGCTGAAGACAGTCTCTGCTAGGCGTTGTACATAGGGGTCAAGTTTGTATGACTCCCACACCAGGGCAATACCTTCTCCAATCAAAGCCTGCACTTCCTTCTTTAGACCGGCTATCAGCAGAGAAATAGTGTTACGCTCTTCCACCTTCTCACAAGTACGTTCATACGTACGGACACTTTCAATCAGAGAAATAGCAAAAGGATAGAGCTGGTTTGCTTGGTGAGCTTTGTTGACAATTGCAAGTGGAACACGAAATCCAAACCACTTAAGGTTGCGGACTTCTTTCGAGAGTGTAATTATTTCTGGGAGAAAGTTGACTTTTAGTTTGAGGACATTTCCAGTTCGGCCTCTAACACGAGTGTTTTCAATAGTGAAGATACGGCCACACACACCAAGGTTGCGTTGCTGAACCTTCTTTGCCCAGTCTTCAAATATTTCTTGAGTGTTGAGCTTCATACGGAAGCTGTCTCCATCCTGCTTCAGCTTCTGACCTTCAACATGGTTCTCCCAACCTTTGCCAAGCACATCTTCAACACGCTTCATGTAGGCTGTGAGCTGTTGATCAATCTGTTTGGCCCAGATTATAGACCCAGACATGGGAGGCAAGTCACGAACATGACTCATTTTGCAAGCCTGACTTTGTGGGTATTGTACCTTGAATTTGTCATGAAGAGACTCGATATCATCTTTTACACGCTGGATCAATTGTGTTTGATATTCACGAATAGCACCCCGAATGTGAGGTCTGACAAACAAAGCATTGAATCTGGAGAAGATCCTGAACATTTCATTAGCATTCTTTGCTGTGCCAAGCTGGTCTCGTAGACGAGCAGTTATTCTTGTTTCAACCCTATCAATTCTTTCATCATACCGTTTCATTGCTGCCTCCCAGGCTTCTGTACCTTCTTTAGAAACATCTAAGCCATCTACTTCTTTAACATTCTCATAAGCAAGATTTACTTCTTTAATAGCATTAGCATCTGCAGAATCAAAAAGGACATCTGCTACCTTCATATCCTGGGGTTCAGGTACATCTCCTTGATTCTGCTGGGCAACAGCAGTGACCTGCATAAAGTCACATAGTTTAGTTAACTCTCCAAGACTCACTGATCTAATGGTTTCTTTGTCACACACATGTTGAGAGTATGCATTTTATGTACACACTAAAAAGACACATACAATTAATTTTTTGCACTGTAGTTACAGTTGACTAAATCCTTTGGAACCTAACAGTGCTAATTTGGTTTTGGTAGGGTATTAGTCTGCAAATGAGACGAGGAGAGTATACCTTATGCTGCACAATGTTTAGCAATAATGAGAGATTCTCCGCTTTAAACTTGTACTGTAGTTATTTGCCATATTCAAAAATCAAGGGATCCAAACTTAAAGCAAGTTATTGTATGCAGTATCCATTTTTTCCATCACATGGAAAAACAGGCCAGCATTAGCGTGCTTTTATTCATGGAGTTAAGTAGGACATATATTAGTGTATGTACACTTTAGCCTTATTACTAGCAAAACATGGAAGAATGTAATACCATTCTTCTCATTAATGTCTGCAAGCAAACTGAAAATGATTAACTATCTTTCACTACTGTCAGGGTATAAACACTGAATAATTTAAGAGGACTGCTCCGTTTGGAAAACTAAAGATTATTTATTTAAAAACATGCCCTCAAGGCCTGAAAATAAATCCCTAGATTCTTTTTCCATTTGAAGAGAGATTATAAAGAAAAAAGCATTGCTGTTTGCATGAATACAAAAGTGATAAGTTACAGATTGAATTGGTATTGGTACATTTCTAACGTAGCTGAAAATGGGTCTTTACCACTGTGTCACATATATCAAAACTTTGAAATAACTGTTTAACTTGCTACGGATCCAGCAGAGGAGCTCGCAGCTATGCGAGTGATTATATATTCCTTTCCATGGTGGATTTCGAATGCTTCGAAGAGTTCTACCCAAATCCTAATGGTTATGTTTTGCACCTGTGGTTCCTTTAGTCAGCTGTTTGCAGGGGAACACAAGTATTTTTGCTTTTGTGAGTGACTGTAATGTGACTGGCTTGTGTCTGCATGTAGACTTTCATAAAGAGATGGGAAACTGCTATATCTTTACCAGATGTATAGGCAGTTCCCCTAATTCGAAAGGAGTGGAACTCTACCTGAGGTCTTAAGACTCTCACAATAACTGCTCTCAGCTGCTCATGCTGGCGCCTGAACTTCCTCATTTGATCAAGACGAGCTTGCAGTTTCCTGTGAGCAGGATTGATACGCCACACCATCTTCAGATTCTCTTCTCTCTTTCTCTTCACAATGTCTCTCAGCAACACTTGTAGTTTTTCATATTCATCATCCCAAGTATGGAAGACTTCAAAACATGCAACCATAACCTGAAAGTTTAAGAAACTTGTTTGACTCTCAAACGACATGCTCTCATATTTGCATTCAGTGTGTTACGTTCACGATTACCGCCTTTGACACCCTAGACGTACCTTTTCAAACTCTTCATAGGCAACATGCATCAGTTTTCTGGTTCCCAATACTTTAAGTAGCTGAGAACTCAGGTCTCTTGAAATGGCTTCCACTAGACGCAGTGCCCTTTGAATGGGGTACTTTGTATTTCTGATTTTTCTCAGATGGGTGAATATTGCCACAAGTGCCTGTCTTATTTTGTCCAGTTCAGTAGCAGACAACAAGTCATTCAAAGGAAAGTCTTTCATCAGTGGATTGTAGTCATTTACAGTTTCCAGTGCCTGTTTTAGACCTAAAGACAATACAAGAGAGTTAAATTTAATTGACTTCATTGTGTCAATTCCATCTGGCCAGTTGAAAGACAATATTTTTCACTTCATACAAGGTGAAGCTTTTTGATTGCGATGTTGACGTTTAACTAGTGTAACTATATCACAAGAGCTAAACTTCCACAGAACCTGCTCATTAATCTACAGCACATTGCAATTTCTTACCTGTGTCCGTGTCAAAGCTGACAGTAGCATGAAAACGTTTGCCATGTTTCAAGATATCTAGCGTCAGGAGGACTTCTGGGCTTTCACGCTTCTCCTGAATGCGGTACAGAGCACGTTCCAAGTTCAGCCAGAAACTAATTTCCTGTAAAGCCGTGCCTGACGCAGGATCTCGATCCAGTTTGGTCACCTTAAACACAAATGAAATGTTGAAGAAAGTGACATGCTTTTGTTATGTAACTGTTAATTGTTTTGCACTTCTATTAAAAAACTGCCTCCACACAACTTTAATAGTTCAACATGCCAAAATGGAAAGATCTAGTCTACACTAGCCCACTGCAAGCAATTCACCAACAACTGTAATAGTGGACGTTGCATGCAGCAGCTGTACACAAAAGGTGTAAGTTACAAAAATGTTCCTAGGATAAAAAGAGCCAAATTAAAGTGTTTTCAAAGGTGAGCAAACATATTTCTTTAGGCTTCTGGAGGTACACTGTAGAAGGTGCAAAGCTGTTGTTACCATTGCCAAGTGGAAGGAATCCCGTATCTACTTGGGGTAGACTGAACTCATTTAGACATAGGAGTTGTGGTTGCTTTAAAAAACAAAACAAGTGTAGTTGGTACCTTATCTTCATTTGGTTTTAGTCACCATGAGTTATGCAGAAGGGCACTGACCAAAGACCCAACATAAGCCATGCTCTTTGGGGAACCTGCTGGGTGTACTAAATCAGTCCCAGAATCCAATGACTGCAGGAGCCGGCAATAAAATGAAAGAAGGAAGCTGTGGCCTCATCCTTTGCCTCAGATTATCCATGCAGGAACAGTGACAATTTGGACATGAGAAAGTAAATAGCCACTATTTCATCCTTATTTAGTTTATGCCTGTGTGTGTTGCACCAAGTGGTGTACATGCATCCTATGAAATCTTAATGTATTGCAAACTTATACCTTAAGGATAGAGCAGCCAGCGTTGCTTATGTCTGTCTCAATTATAGCATCCATCTACAAATTATTTCTAGCACTAAAAAAAAAAAAAAAAAAAATCAAGACTTGACACATATATTTCAAGTTAACTAAGTGTCACTGTACAGTAGCCTCTTCAAAATTTATCTTCACCACAACTAGAAAAACTCCACTCCCTCTTGGCAGATAGGTATTGTGCCCAGAGAAGTGAGCCAACTCAGGCAAGGGAGTCAGTGGCTCCTTCTTTTAACTCAGGTAGTCCCAGGCTACCAAGTTCCCTGCCTTCACTGTTTATTTCCCAGCACAGACAGGTTGCCAAGGACACCTGCTTGCTTTCTCTTCACAGACTGATAACACGGTGATTATCAATACATAGTACCACACAGGTCTAAGCAAGCTTACTTCACTCTTTAGGCAAAAATCCCTGGCGAGAAACCACTTAAAAATAAAGTACTAAAAAGCTTATGAGGAACCTAAACCCTAACACGGACTCTGTCAGAAACAGTCCTTCAACCCCTGCACAACCTAGGGGAGTCGATCTGGTTATCAGCTCATCACAGCTTCTCTCAGAACCAGCACACAGCCTCTTGGGGACTTGGTAAGCAAGTTCTTCCAAGCCTTCCTTAAGGACTGGGGCCCTCATGGACCGAGGTCCTGTCCGCTAGCTGGATCAGGAAGTCATCCTGGGCCAATGTGAACTCACACTATTCATCCAAATGTCTTCTCTTTGCTAGGCTCTCAAGAATCCGGTTTGAACTATATCTGGGGACAGGGATGTGGCTTCAAAGGGTTGATAACCAGAGGAATTACATTACATTACCCCTCCCCTCCTAGTGGAAAACCCCTTAATCTTAAAACTTCACGATCAGGTTCCCCATCAGGGGGTCGGACACAGATGGGACTAGAGCTGAGTCCGAAGGAGCAAGAGGACCATGAGAGACAGCAAGAGCCTGAGAAACACCTGCAGGAGAAGCAGAAGCAGCATGAACTGGCGGTGGTGGAGCGGAGAGGCATAAGGGACTTCCCAGGGGTGAGTGGGGATAGACCCTGGGGTGCCAGTTCTGCAGGGAACCTCAATACTAAATTGCTGCCCCTGGTTAAGGAGCGGGGGGATGTGGATGCCCACCTTACTGCCTTCAAGCGGGCTGGTGATTTGAACGAGGGGGGCCCTGCAGAAAAACCCTGGTATCTAGCTCCCTTGCTGGGTCCCAAGGCCATAGACACCATCAGCCAGAAGGGTGGGGTGGTGGACAGGCTTCCATTCCTGACCCCAACCTATATGTCTGCGTGGAGTCTCCTGGGCTCCCTTGGACCCCCAGTGGAAGCGGAAGGTGATGGTCAATGGGGAAGACATTTCTGGGGTGGCGAGACCCTGGGACAGAGAACTGTTGTCAGGCCCCAGGTGGTGCAGCCCCACCAGATGCTGAAGGGTTGTGTGGTGTGGGTGAAGGTCCCAGGGATGAAGCCCCTCGCCCTGCCTATGGCCCAGATCCCTGTGCAGACACAGGAGGGGTTGGGCTGGCTGGTATTTGGGGTTCTCCAAGATATCGGCTGTGAGGCCCTGTTGGGGGATGACTGTGTCTCTTTGGGACAGGATCCAGGCCCTGCTCCTGTAACGGCTGAGGATTTGAATTTGAATCCAGGGAAACAATTGGCTAGGAGGGAAATGGTCAGTGAAAATGCATATGACCTGGCTGGCAGGGAGGTGGAGCTCCAGGGCTCAGGATACCTGCCTGCCTGTAACCAGACCCCTGGGGCTGAGTGGGACAAAGAGATGCTCCCCACCCCCCCTGCACACCGGAGAGGGGGCTCACACGGGCTCTGATGCTGTGACCAAAGCAGCGAGCTGGCTGCTTACCCTCACTGGGACAGCAGGGGCAGCGCTGAGCATGGGGGGAGCCGAGACCCCATCTGAGTGAGGGGACACACAGGCAGGGCAGATTGACTGCCAACCAAGTTTGCCTTGTCCAGACGTGCTGCTGGAAGTGATTCCACGGCAGGGAGGGAGCTACCAGGGACAGGGCTCAGTGGGGCTGTGATCCCAGGCCCAGCCAGTGAGAGGGAACAGGTCCCACTCCCTTCCCCAGCAGCTGAATTCCAGACCGAGCTGCAGAAGGATCCCACCTCGGAGAAGCTGAGGGTGCTGGGCTGCCTCAAGGAGGCAGGACTCACAGTAAAAGCTGGAAAGCACAAGGTGGGGATGGGAGAGGTGTCGTACCTGGGCCACAAGGTGAGGAGCGGCTGCCCAAGCCCAGAGCTGACCAAGGTCAAGGTGGGGGCTCTTAACCAAGAGAGCCCAAATCGCAGCCCTTCAGACTGGAGCACTGGATGAAGACCCAATCCCAGTTTGAACCCCAGGGGCACTAGGGTGGCAAAAGGACACTGGCCGCATAAGCCTTCCCACATGTGGCCTGCGAGTGCCATCGAGCACACCTGACCTATGGGAGGGCGTGAAACTGGAAGGGCCTGGTGTAACTCCCAACAAGGAATGGGAGAGATGCTGGAGCATCCATGGGAACGTTGGTGGGTTCGAACTTCCCCAGGTCACCGGCCAAAGTGATCCCGCTCAGTTTGGTCTCAAAGGGGAGAAGAGATGTGACGAAGTGGGAATGTTCTTAATGTTCTCTCTGAATACTGTGTGTGTGCCTCAGTTTCCCCTATGCAGTTCCTAAGTATCTAGGTGGTGGGATAAGGGTGTGTGATTGTCGCAGAGTCCTAGAGGGCCAGTGTGATGCTGTCTGCACAGAGAATGGCCGACGCCCTGTCTCCTGGCAACTGATGGCCTGGGCCCCTCCTCTGCAAAGGTGCCAACTGAAGGTGTTGGAGAACAAAGATCAGGTGACCTCCTGGCCCGGGAAAGAGACAAAGGCCAGAGGAGGGGCTGGAGAGTTTTAGTTTGGAGCTGGCTGGGGAAATGGAGGGGGGTCAGATGGGGCTCTGGCCTCCCTGGCCCAAAGATGGACCTGACTTAGGGGTCCTGTTCTCTGTACCTACAAGCTCTGTTTTAGACCGTGTTCCTGTAGTCTAATAAACCTCCTGTTTTACCGGCTAGCTGAGAGTCATGTCTGACTGCGGAGTTGGGGTGCAGGGCCCTCTGGCTTCCCCAGGAGCCCCGCCTGTGCGGACTCGCTGTGGGAAGCGCACGGTGTGGAAGGGGATGCTGAATGCTCTGAGGTCAGACCCAGGAAGGTCGAAGCTGTGTAAGCTTCTTGCCCTGGAGACAGTATGCTCACAGAGAGGAGGCTCCCCCAGAGTCCTGACTGGCTTCGTATGGAGTAGTTCCAGAGCATTGCCTGGTGACTCTGACAGTTCAGAACTTTACTTGGAGCAGAGTTGAGTTACTGGGGGAGTAACACTATGGAAATGCAAAGTAAGCTGCCACCCTCACCAAAGCAAAGCATGGGAGCCACTGTGGGGAAGAACTTTTATACATGCTAGTAACAAACATTTTCCCAGACCTGCTCTACTCAGTACCAGCCTTCTGCATCAGTCCCTTCAAAGTTTTTTTAAAATTTCAGTCATTTTTTACTACCTGAATGGAAAGACACAAAATTAGCCAGCATTTTATTAGTAACAATTTTCTTGAAGGCAAAGAACCTGAGCCAGGTTCTTAGCTGTACACTGGTGTAGCTCAATTTACACTGTCTGAGAATCTGGCCCTATGTTTAGAGTTTCCTGCATAGAGTAAGATTTTACAACACAGTTAATAGGCCAACAGCAAAAGAGGAGGCTTTCACACCCTTAAAGAATGACACAGGAGTTTCTACCATGTAGTCTGACATTTAGTTCTGCAATTTTACCTTTTGTATTTCTCTAATCCATCGGTTAACTCCAGACTGTAGCTGGTTGAGAAAAGTTGGGTCCTCAACCTTGTCACCAAAGTCAGTAACCTTTGGCTTTTCTCCACGCTCATAACATTGCTTGGCAACATTAGTAATAATTGGATGAATTGGCAAACTGATCTCTGGAATTTCAATATTCTGCTGCAAATGCAGCAGTCCCATTTCAAGTTCTGCAATTTTTTTCTCAACTGATGGAGCCATTTTATCACCATCCCTGGGGGAAAAAACATCATCAAATGAAAAGCTAGACCAATGGCATACATAAATTGCATGCACTTGGGTTCATGTAACTTGAATTACATCCCCAACAGCTTTAAGTTAATTTTAACAGGAAATGAGGTGTTTCAAATCCTATTTACCTCAGCCCCACATTCTTTTTGATCCATTTTTCATTAGTACTGAAAATTTATTATTTGCATTTAACAGAATTACCTGTCTGCTTTGCCAGACTCTCTGATAAAGGACTTAAAAAAGGGAGCAACAGCATTGCTAATGAAAGAATGTAATGTTTCATAAGGAGAATCTTCACTAAGAGTAAGCACTCTCAGTTGGGAGGACACTGGTTTGTCAGCATCGATCACTGGTGTACGCTTAATGAATGCCAAACTGTGGAGCAAAGAAAAAAGTTAGTTAACCATAAGACATTTAATTCCAGAATACAGTAAATTGCAGTAGCTCTAGTATACCACAAAATTAGGTGGTGTATATCAGACGTTACATGCTAGCGTGCTTTACTGGATACACTTTTGAAAGTGTGAGAGCAAAACTTGTGCTAATGCTTTAAAACTATTACTAGTAGCTGAATGTATTAGGTTTTTATATTAATCCATTTTAGACTGACAGAAAACTAAAAGCAATCAAGTCTATAATCATGATAATTGAAAGCACACCATTTTCTGGTGTAAGATTGCTTCTTAAATATTTTAGCTTCACAGAGACAAATGTGTGCTAGGGCTAGACAATGACAAGAAACAAATATGCAAGCATATGAGAGAGAGCGCGAGAGCACGCTGTTGTGAAGCTAGATGTTTTTAGAGCACTTTGAACATCAAAAGCACTACATAAACTCTATATATACTATATGTGCGTTGGCCTAAGGTTTATAGGACTAGCTTTTCCTAGTCCTAAAACATTCATATCAGATTTCAGTAAGACTGCACTCACCTGTTTGACTTTAGCCCATAATGAATGTCAGTATTAATGCTATACGATATGATTTCTTTTTCCTCTTCTTCTTCTTCATCACTCACATCCTCTGCAAACAGAATTTGATATATTAAAAACCTCTAACATACACTTAAAAGCCTATTAACCCATCCCTCTCCACCACATCTACCTCACACCTACTCGTGCAGGAGCTCATTTGTACCCATCTCTCATTTAGGTTTGAAACTTTACACAAAGTGCCGCATGCCATACAGCTAAAGTTATAGTTTTAGGGGTTTGAGATATTATCTATAAACTGGTGAAGCCTTGTTACTTAGCTTGAGAATTGTACAATCAATCTTTGATTTTTAATCAGCATTTCCAAAGCAACTAAATTAAAATCATACCCAGCTTGATTTCATTTGTTGTCAGCAAAGTTGGATAGAACATACCAAAATATCTTTTCATTTGTACTAAGCCATGACTTAGAACCCAGAAATGCATGACTTCTCAAGACAGAGGTTTTTATGGCTTTATTACAAGAGATTAGTTACTTTAGGATCACTACTGCTCCCCTTTTTCTAGGCTGCCTCCTGTATGAATTGCTGTAGTGAAAGCAAATTACAAGCCAACTCCTTACATGCTGATTTCAAGAGAGAGATTTGCAGAGTTTCCCCACAATACAAAGCCTGAGTTACGGCTTGTTAAAACTACACAACGTTTTGTTATCTCAGTATGCTTAAAGACCTGCAAAAACATGCCACAAGATCGTCAATTTAATTCCTTTTCATATCTTGCCTTGATATTTTTCAAAGACTTCAAATTATATTAAGGAAAAGAGGAGATTAAAAGTACAAAGTGTAAGAGAAAATGACTGTTTCCCTAACTTAGCTAGTGAGTCACAAGGTGATGTAATCACGGTGCATGCTTAGGGTGAGCAGACGGCAAATGTGAAAAATCAGGACGGGGATAGGGAGTAATAGGAGCCTATATAAGAAAAAGACCCCAAAATCGGGACTGTCCTTATAAAATCGGGACATCTGGTCACCCTATGCATGCTGGCACTTCTGTAGTGAAACCACTGCAATGCAGCACAAAGCTATCTCCATCTGAGGAAGACACGCCCAAGTGAGAAAAAGAACAGGAGCATTACTCTCCTGTTCTCCCAATGCCTCCAAAAGATAAACTACCAGAGTTTTATTTTGTATTACTGTAGCACCTAAAGCCCATGGACTAGAAGTAGCCCATTGTGGTAGATGCCCTTGATGTCCAGATGAAACCAACCACTTAACAGCATATAATTTATGTTCGAGAAGATTAACTGGTGAATCTTCATGATCTGACGTCTGGCTCTTACTCTGAGAGTTGATAGTAGTCAGCACTCGGTGCTTTACATTTTCAAGTCACGGTAGAAAAGTCAACACTAAACATTTTAACTTCATAACCAAGCACCAGCGCTAGAACTCTACCCATTGCACTTAAAGGTATTTAACCTCCTTGTGACGGGTTGGATCACAGAAACCTCCTTGGGAGCTGCCACCCAATGTACCAAGACTACTTCTGCTCCTGTTTTCCCTGCCAGCTCAGGACTCCAGCACCCTGTCTTGCTGAGCCAGACACTCCAGTCTGCTCTAACACAGACCCAGGGTCTGAATCACTTGTCCCAAAGCTGCAAGTTTACCTGAAAACAGCTCCCAGAAATGTGCTTGTCTTTAGCACTCAGATGCCCAACTCCCAATGGGGTCTAAACCCAGATAAATCTGTTTTACCCTGCATAAAGCTTATGCAGGGCAAACTCATAAATTGTTCGCCCTCTATAACACTGATAGAGAGATATGCACAGTTGTTTGCTCCCCCAGGTATTAATACATACTCTGAGTAAATTACTAAATAAAAAGTGATTTTATTAAATACAGACAGTAGGATTTAAGTGGTTCCAAGTAGTAACAGACAGAGCAAAGTAAGTCACAAGCAAAATAAAATAAAATGCGCAAATCTATGCCTAATCAAACTGAATACAGATAGTCTCACCCTCAGAGATGCTTCAGTAAGTTTTTCTCAGACTGGACACCTTCCAGGCCTGGGCACAATTCTTTCCCCTGGTTCAGCTCTTGTTGCAGCTCAGGTGATAGCTAAGGGATTCTTCATGATGGCTCCTCTCTCCTTTGTTCTCTTCCACCCCTTTATATATCTTTTGCATAAGGCGGGAACCCTTTGTCCCTCTGGGTTTCCACCCCCCCTCACTGGAAAAGCACCAGGTTAAAGATGGATTCCAGTTCAGGTGACATGATCACATGTCACTGCAAGACTTCATTACTCACTTGCCAGCACACACATATACAGGAAGACTCACAGGTAAACACAGTCATCTGCAGACAATGGTCCTTGTTAATGGGAGTCATCAAGATTCCAAACCATCATTAATGGCCCACACTTTACATCATTACAATAGGCCCTCAGAGTTATGTTTTATATTTCTAGTTTTAGATACAAGAGTGGTACATTTCTACAAATAGGATGATCACACTCAGTAGATTATGAGCTTTGTAATGATACCTTACAAGAGACCTTTTGCACAAAGCATACCCCAGTTGCATTATATTCACTTATTGCAAGTAATGCAAATATCTTCTTAGGGCATCCAGGAAGAGGCTGGACTGAATAGTGTGCTAATGTAAAGGGTAGCAAAGGGAGAGGTGTGAGTAGAGAGTGGATTGAGATCTCAAAATCAAAAGGCAGCTGCCGGTTTATGTAATGACATACCAAGATAGGAAACATGAACACATTTAAGACCAGCACTCAATAGTGCATTTGAGTCAGTTATTCCAAAACAGTTCCATAAGTTTCCCTTACTGCACATGTGTGCTCATAGTCTCTAGTGAAAGAGGTACCAGTAGGATTTACAGAATGCAAGTCACTCTTAAGTCAAAGACAGTTGCCAATTGTCACAAGCTATTAAAAGGAGACTACTACTAAAATTAATGTTTACATGTTAGTCATTAGTCTGAAGTAAACTAACCTCGCCCTTGAGTATGCCAGTATAACATCTGACCATGTTGCGTGCAACACGCACACACTTCGGGGTGTGACTTTGTCAAGAAAATTGTTAAGAATCACCCCAGGCTAGTCATGGAGGCCGTGGAATTTTTCTAAAAAGATTCCCACATTGACATTAACACCGGTTCAGATAAACTGGTGTTCTCGCCTTTACTTGGGCAGCCCACCATACCGTTTTAAGCACTACATAGTTTGGATTTGGAGGTCTTCACCATGGTGCTTAAAAAGGTCTGGCCAGTTGATACTGTCTACACTTAGCATGAAGTAGAACTTCTAGAATTGCTTCAGCTGAACATTAGGAACAGTGGGAAACGGAGAGAGAGTTTCCCTGGGCTGGGGTCCAATAATTACATACAGCAAGAATGTCATAAGCAATCTTTTGGAACCATTTACAGTTTTACAACTGCTGGAATCATTTGCTGTTTTTACCATGTTAAATAAAACCCAGGAAGTTAAAGTGAGCTATTTTGCCCATTCAAGATTTTGTGGTGCTGAATTTAACATCCAATTAACCTACTACTGCTAGAAGTATCATGAAACGGTAATTTGTTTTTACCAGGGTTTGCAGAATCAGCCTCTTGGCATTTGGCCCAAGGCATATTTGTTGGGTGAAGTTTAGGTAGAGCAATGTCCTCAAAAAACACTTATCC
>NW_020697268.1:0-4058 GCF_002925995.2 Terrapene triunguis
CGCAGAATCACCCAGGCCCTGGGTAAGTACAGACAGACCCTGTGTGTGAGTCCCAGCCCCGCCCCGCTCTAACCACTAGACCCCACTGCCCCGCTCTGCTCAGTCATTTCCCCACCCTCTCTTCCACCAGCACCATGCAGCGATCTGGGACCCACTGACAGCAGCAAATCGCAGAGCCTGTGATTCCAGGCGCTGGCTGCCCCCCGGAGCCGCGGAGCGGGAGGATGTGGGTGCCAGGAGTCAGCCACATGTCCCCTTCCACCAAGCTCTGCATTGAAATCATCCTCGCACTGCTCTGCCAGGGTAAGAGAACAACAGCAGAGACAGTTGGGCTGGCAGGAATCCCCCAGCGCAGGGGAAAGAACCCAGGAGTCCTGGCTTCCAGCCCCCGCTCCTCTAACCCACTAGACCCCACTCCCCTCCCAGAGCGCGGGATAGAACCCAGGAGTCCTGGGTCCCAGATGCCTCCTGCTCTAAGAGTTGATACTGGTCAAATAAATTATGGTTTGGGGAAATAAAGGGGCTCTAGCAGAGTGTGTGTGGGGGGTGGGGTAGAGACCAGGACTGGGCTAGCAGGGGGCTATGAGTCAGGAGTGACGGGCACCGGCAGAGCTGGGGAGACAGGGGAGCCCAGGGCTGGGCTAGGAGGGGCTGTGGGTCGGGAGTGAGGGGCACTGGCAGAGCTGTTGGGACAATGTGATTTCAAAGCAGTATTTTCCCCAGAAATTGAAATGGTTGGGGGGGTGTTTGAAGTCACAGGGGGTGAGGGGTGAGCCCGTGAGGGCGGGGGGGGGGGGGGGGGGGGCTGTATGGCACCATGGTAAAAACTGAGAAATATGTCACGGCCATTTTATTAGATCTAACTAATGTTTTAAAACCGTCACCCACATTAGAGCTGGCTACTCAAGCCTTCTATGAAGCACGACAGCTCCAGCCTTCTTGGCTTCTTGCTACAGGGCCGCCCAGAGGGGGGGAGCAAATGGGGCAATTTGCCCCAGGCCCCGGGCCCGCAGGGGCCCCCACGAGAATATAGTATCCGATGGTAATGCAACTTTTTTTATGGAAGGGGCCCCCAAAATTGCTTTGCCCCAGGCCCCCTGAATCCTCTGGGAAGCCCTGTCTTGCTGTAATTCTGGACTTGTCAAATGTCGTCAGTTCCCCTTCGGTGGCTTCTCCTGTGCCCGGTTCTGCCAGGCCTTCACAGCAGGCTCCTTCCTTCCTGCTCCTGACCAGGCAGACGGCGACTCCCCCCAGAACACGGCGTTCTGTTCGGTGAGGAAAGAGGTTTCCCGAGGTTGGACTAACTTGAACTTCAGTCCTGGAGCATCTTCTATTTTCATCAAGATGTTCAGGCTTTTCGGACTCTTGCTGAGAAAAAGAGTATAACGAAGATATAGAATTTACGGCTTTTTAAATGTCTTTTCAAGATTCTGCAGCTCGTACAGGTTCTAGTTGAATAGATTACAGCATTGTAGGGCTGGAAGGGACCTCGAGAGGTCATCTAGTCCAGTCCCCTGCACTCATGGCAGGACTAAGTATTATCTAGACCTTCCCTGACAGGTGTTTGTCCAACCTGCTCTTAAAAATCCCCCATGATGGAGATTCCACAACCTCCCTAGGCAATTTATTCCAGTGCTTAACCACCCTGACAGTTAGGAAGTTTTTCCTAATGTCCAACCTAAACCTCCCTTGCTGCAATTTAAGCCCATTACTTCTTGTCGTAGCCTCAGAGGTTAACGAGAACAATTTACCTCTCTCCTGCTTGTGTACTTGAGAACTGTTCTCATGTCCCCTCTCAGGCTTCTCTTCTCCAGACTAAACAAGCCCAATTTTTTCAATATTTCCTCATGATCTATGATCTTTTTCTAGACCTTTAATCATTTTTGTTGCTCTTCTCTGGACTTTCTCCAATTTGTCCCAATCTTTCCTGAAATGTGGTGGACACAATACTCCGGTTGAGGCCTAATCAGCGCAGAGCAGAGCAGAAAAATTACTTTTGTGTCTTGCTTACAACACTCCTGCTAATACAGCCCAGAATGATTTTTGCTTTTTTGAGGCAGTGTTACACTGTTGACTCATATTTAGCTTGTGATCCACTATGACCCCCAGATCCCTTTCCGCAGCACTCCTTCCTAGGCAGTCATTTCCCATTTGTATGTGTGCAACTGATTGTTCCTTCCTAAGTGGAGGATTTTGCATTTCTCCTCATTTAATTTCATCCTATTTACTTCAGACCATTTCTCCAGATTGTCCAGATCATTTTGAATTTTAATCCTATCCTCCAAAGCACTTGCAACCCCTCCCAGCTTGGTATCATCCGCTAACTTTATAAGTGTACTCTCTATGCCAGGGGTCGGCAACCTTTCAGAAGTGGTGTGCCGAGTCTTCATTTATTCACTCTAATGTAAGGTTTCGCGTACCAGTTTTTAGAAGGTCTCTTTCTATAAGTCTATAATATAGAACTAAACTATTGTTGTGTAAAGTAAACAAGGTTTTTAAAATGTTTAAGAAGCTTCATTTAAAATTAAATTAAAATGCAGACCCCCCCTGGAAAGGTGGCCAGGACCCAGGCAGTGAGAGTGCCACTGAAAATCAGTTCGCGTGCCGCCTTTGGCACTCGTGCCATAGGTTGCCTACCCCTGCTCTATGCCATAATCTAAATCATTGATGAAGATATTGAACAGAACTGGACGCAGAATTGATCCCTGTGGGACCCCACTCGTTATGATCTTCCTGCATGACGGTGAGCCGTTGATAACTACTCTCTGGGAACGGTTTCCAACCAGTTATGCACCCACTTAGGTTGTATTTCTCTAGTTTGTTTATGAGAAGGTCATGTAATACAGTATCAAAAGCCCTACTAAAGTCAAGATACACCACATCTACCGCTTCCCCCCTAACCACAAGGTGTGTTACCCTGTCAAAGAAAGCTATCAGATTGGTTTGAAACCGTTTGTTCTTGACACATCCATGACAGCTGTTACTTATCACCCTATTGTCTTCTACGTGTTTGCAAATCGATTGCTTAATTATTGCTCCATTATCTTTCTGGGTACAGAATTTAAAACGGCCTCTGCAGTGTGTATAGGAGAGATTAGGGGTATACCTTTCCCTCAGCAAAGCTTGCACTCCACTGTGTCTTCCAGAGAACTTTGCAGCTCCATCAAATGCACAAGCAGCATCTCTTTGGGGTCCAATTGACAAGCATTTAACTCGTCTGAGATGTGGGTTGTCAGAGATGCTATAAACCACGTGAAGCTGTAAATGGCGGGTTGGTGCAGTCTTGGTTCCTGGTATGTTCCTCCCCTTGGTTGGTTTCTACACTAGGGGGTGATGGGGGATTTCAGGGTGGCTGCACCCCCCCCCTTGGGGGGGAGGGAAATCCCTGATACTGGACAAATAAATTGTGATTTAGGGAATTAAAGGGGCTCTGGCAGAGCTGTGGGGTGGGGGAACCCAGGGCTGGTCTGGCAGGGGGCTGCGGGTTGGGAGTGAGGGGCACCGGCAGAGCTGTGGGGAGCCCAGGGCTGGTCTGGCAGGAGGCTAAGGGACAGGAGTGAGGGGCACTGGCAGAGCTGTGGGGAGAATGAGATGTCAAGGAAGAGGGGGGTTGGGTAGTAAAATGCTCCTCCCCCAAACCCTTGGCTCTCAGCCCAAAGCCGTTTCCTCTTTCACCGGCTAATCAGAGCCGACCACCATCAGTGACTTGGAAACACCCCCCACCCCGCCCCCTGACTCTAACCACTAGCCCCCCACTCCCCTCTTAGATCCAGGAGAGAACCCAGGAGTCCTGGCACCCATCCACAGCTCTAACCACTAGACCCCACTCCCCTCAAGCCTCCCATATTTCATCTCTGCTCCCTTGTTGGTGTCTTTTTATTCTCTCTCCCCAGGGAAGGACAGAGCTCTGTGTGGGGGTGGGGGTGGATCTAGGCAGTCTGCGGGTCGGGACTGAGGGGCACTGGCAGAGCTCTGTGTGGGGGCAGGGGTGGATCGGGGGGCTGCGGGTCGGGACTGAGGGGCACCGGCAGAGCTCTGTGTGGGGGAGGGGGTGGATC
>NW_020697269.1:0-8558 GCF_002925995.2 Terrapene triunguis
AGGCAACTACCGGCTGCACCTGGGCAAGAGAGCCCGGTATAAACAGCCCAGAGGTGGCTGCGTTCCATCTGAAGTGACTCCTGGGTGTTTCGTTACATTGGGAGCAGGGTCGTAGAGGCACACGTGTGAAATCCATCCATCCTGGTCTTTAGGGACCTCCCCCACCATGGCAGCATCCCAGCACCTCGCACACCTCAGAGCAATCCTGAGCCACCTTTCACAGGCAGAGAAACTAAGGCACAGAGAAATTCAACAGGCGGCCAAGCTTCAGTGCCAGGGTGTTGGGCCACGGCCACATGGGATGAGTGAGATGAGAGCTGGGAGACTCTGCATCCTTCATTTCATCACAGCGGGCAGGGGTGGGTGGGTGGATGGATAGAGGGGTGCGTCTAGGGATGGATGGAGGTGTCTAGAGATGGACGGATGGATGGTTGGGTGGTTTGTGGTCATGGATAACATAAGAACATAAGAATGGCCATACTGGGTCAGACCAAAGGTCCATCCAGCCCAGTATCCTGTCTACCGACAGTGACCAATGCCAGATGTCCCAGATGGAGTGATGGATGGATGAATGTACCTAAAGATGGATGGCTGGAGGGGTGCATCTAGGGATGGTTGGATGGATGGAGGTGTCTAAGGATGGACTGATGGATCGATGGGCAGTTTGTGATCATGGATGGAGTGGAGTGGAGAGGCATAGATGGATGGATGGAAGTGTCTAGGCATGGATTGATGGATGAATAGATGGTTTGTGGTCATGGATGAATGGAGGGGTGAGTGGGGATGGATGGATGGATGGATGTATTTAGAGATGGATGGATGGTTTATGGGGATGGATGGTTTGTGGTCATGGATGGATGGATGGGTGGAGGGAGGGAGGGATGGTTGGCTGGATGGAGATGTCTAGTGATGGATTGATGGATGGATCGATAGGTGGTTTGTGGTCATGGATGGATGGAAGTATCTACAGACGGATGGGTACAGGCATGGATGAATGGATGGAGGGTTTCTAGAGATTGATGGATGGATGGATGGTTTGTGGTCATCGATGAATGGAGGGGTGAATGGGGATGGGTGGATGGATGGATACATCTAGAGATGGATGAATGGAAGGAGGGGTGTGTCTAGGGATGGAATGATGGATGGTTTGTGATCAGGGATGAATGGATGTATCCAGAGATAGATGACTGGAGGGACAGAAGGATGGGTAGAGAAGGGGATAGGCAGGTTGGTGTAGGACGCACAATCTGAGCTCTCTCTGTCACAGTGGCTGAGTCAGAGTTGACGTCTCTTTCTCTCCCCCCAACAGAGGTGATCGTGTCAGATGAGTTTTGCAGTGAGGATGGAGATAAGGAGCTAGACGGCCTCTGGTCCACCATCTCGGTCTTCATCACCCTCTTCCTCTTGAGCGTGTGCTACAGCGCCACCGTGACCCTGTTCAAGGTGAGAGAGAGAGAACGAATGTAGGAACAAGGAATGAACAAGTTTAGCACAGTAGAGGATATAACGATGCTGCCTCTTGTAACGATGCTGCCTTTGGTAGGACACTACTGAGAGTATCAATTCAGGACAAATTGTTTAGAGAAGGGCAGTTACAGCCCAAGGCTGGCGTTTCTCTACTTCTAAGGCACACCAAACCAGACAGACAGAGAAGACTTTGGTTTTATCCCACTGGCTAACAATAAGTCATACAAGCAATTCTCTTAGATACCTGAGTTTCCCAGTATCACCACCAGTGCCACTTGTTATGGGGACAAATGGTTATGAAAACCAATACCCAAGTAAAAGAAAAAAAGTTCTCCCAATCCCAACGGACCAAGCCCCAGACCCAGGTCAATATACAAATCAGATCTTACCCACATTTTTACAGTTCTTGGTAATAGCAACATATTAGTTACAACAATTACCATTAGCAATAACAATAAATTCATTGCAAGTGTCCAGCTACATCAGGGATCGACAACCTTTGGCATGCGGCTCGCCAGGGTAAGCACCCTGACGGGACGGGACGGTTTGTTTACCTGCCGCGTCAGCAGGTTTGGCCGATTGCGGCTCCCACTGGCCGCGGTTCTCCACTCCAGGCCAATGGGGGCGGCAGGAAGCGGCGCGGGCCGAGGGATGTGCTGGCCGCCACTTCCCGCCGCCCCCATTGGCCTGGAGCAATGAACCGGGGCCAGTGGGAACCGTGATCTGCCGAACCTGCGGACGCAGCAAGTAAACAAACCAGCCTGGCCAGCCAGGGTGCTTACCCTGGTGCGGGGCCGCCCAGAGGATTCAGGGGGCCTGGGGCAAAGCAATTTCGGGGGCCCCTTCCATAAAAAAAAGTTTCAATACTATAGAATACTATATTCTCATGGGGGCCCCTGCGGGGCCCGGGGCAAATTGACCCACTTGCCTCCCTCCCCCACCCAGGCAGCCCTGGGAAAAATAAACATTTAAAAACCTTCAGCATCTCGGCACAAACCCAGTTTTGAGAAAACTTCTTTTCAAGTCACCTTTACAAGGTGTCACTGGTTCTCAGCATCAGCTAGTGCTAAAAGGCACTAAAGCTCATTAAAAGGGTTGGACAAATATTTTCCGTCAAAACTTTTTTTGGATCGAAAACTAGGGGTTTTTAAAAAGCAGAAAAAATCACGGACAATGTCTGCTTTCCTTCAAAATTTGTTGTGGTTTTTTTAATTGAAAAGCTGAAATTAGTCTGCCAAAACCTGAACATAGTTTGGGGTTTCAGAAGTGTGTGGCCAAATATTTGCTGCTTGCTGTGTATCATTGTTTAAAGAAACAATAAAAAAAATTCTGCTTAAAAAAATCCAAAACTTTTGAACCACCTCAGCTTGTGACCAAACGCCGGAGCCCATCCAGGCAGAGATTTTTCCAGGTTTCTGATACTCTGCTGGCTTCCTTGACTCATCTCTGTCTCCAGAACTTTGGGTTCATTTAGGTTAGAACATAAGAACGGCCGTACTGGGTCAGACCAAAGGTCCATCCAGCCCAGTATCCTGTCTACCGACAGTGGCCAATGCCAAGTGCCCCAGAGGGAGTGAACCTAACAGGTAATGATCAAGTGATCTCTCTCCTGCCATCCATCTCCACCCTCTAAGGCTACGTCTTCACTACCCGCCGATCCGGCGGGTAGCAATCAGTCTATCGGGGATCGACTTACCGCGTCTAGTGAAGACGCGGTAAAATCGATCCCTGATCACTCTGCCGTCGACTCCGGAAATCCACCTCGGCAAGAGGCGGCAGCGGAGTCGGCGGCAGCGCGGCAGCGGTCGACTTTCCCGCATCCTCACCACCAGGTAAGCCGACCTAAAATACGCAACTTCAGCTACGGTATTCATGTAGCTGAAGTTGCGTATCTTAGGTCGGACCCCGGCTGTAGTGTAGACCCAGCCTAACAAACAGAGGCTAGGGACACCATTCCTTACCTATCCTGGCTAATAGCCATTAATGGACTTAACCTCCATGAATTTATCTGTTTCCTAGAGACTGGCTCCATGGGGTCCCTCACAAACTGGAGACGGTTACTGTGGGTTTGTCTTTAGTATAGCTTATGTACATACTCCACAAACTGAGCATTTGAGCTTGTTCCAGAATCTGGGATGAGCCTATGTTGTGAAAACTGAAGTGCTCACAATAGCACATGCATGTGAATGGACACAGGGTGCTAAAATTAAATTAACCCAGCGGTTTCAAACTGGGGGTCGGGACCCCTCAGGGGGTCACGAGGTTATTACTGGGGGTCGCAAGCTGTCAGCCTCCACCTCCACCCCGCTTTGCCTCCAGCATTTATAATAGTGTTAAATATATAAAAAGGTGTTTTTAATTTATAAGGGGGGGTCGCACTCAGAGATTTGCTATGTGAAAGGGGTCACCAGTACAAAAGTTTGAAACCCACTGAATTAACCCCTCTGGAGCCTCGGGGAATGCAGGGGAGGGGGGTCTCCCTTGGTAGGGTTGGGAAGGAGGTAGGTAGTGTAGGATATTGCTCTTCTCATGTGATCCCTCCCCCATGGCTCTCTTGGCTCTATCACTGTTAATCTAAAGTGGCTAATTTGAAATGAAGCTCCCCTCCCCTGACATGAATCTCCCTATGGCACTGAAATGAAATGTAGACTATAATTTGGCATTTGAGAAGTGAAAGGGATGGTAGCCCTAAGGGAAAAGAGAACAGCTTGGCTCTTTGTGTTAACTAGCTGTCTGCAAGCCTCAAACCACTGAATGAGCTTTAGGGTAGGGAAGGCTGTGCCTCCCCAAACAGCCTGGCCCTGCCCCCTATCCGACCCCCACCCACTTCCTGCCCCCCGACTGCCCCCCTCAGAATCCCCGACGCATCCTGCTCCTTGTCCCCTGACCCCCCCGAGACACCCCCCCAACCACCACCCCAGGATGCCACCCCGCACCAACCCCCCCTGCTCCCTGTCCCCTGACTGCCCCGACCCCTATCCAACCCCCCGCCGAGTCCTCCCCTACCCCCGCAGCTCCCCCCCGCCTCCCCCCTCTCCCAGAGCCTCAGCGCCCCGTGTCCAGGAGCGGCCCTGGACAGCGCTGAGCGGCGTGGCTCCAGCGGGACCTGAGCTCCCGCCGCTCGGCCCGGAGCTCGCACCCCCTCCCCCTTACCATGCGGCTCTGAGAGGGAGGAGCTCAGGTCCCACTGGAGCCACGCCGCTGCAGCGCTGTCCAGGGCCGCTCCTGGACGCGGAGTGCTGAGGTGCCGGGGCATGGGGGAAGGCGAAGGCAGAGGCGGGGCCAGAGGGGAGCCTCAGAGATTCTTGTGGGGGCCCCTGCGGGGCTCGGGGCCTGGGGCAAATTGCCCCACTTGCCCCCCCCCCGGCGGCCCTGCCCTGGTGAACCATGTGCCAAAGGTTGCCGATCCCTGATCTACAATCATTTTTGTCATGCCACACCTTTGGCTCAATACCATTGGGCTTTTGGCATTTTAGGGTTAACCTGTGGCTTTCCTTTGCAAAATTAACTTCTCTTTTTCCTCCTTGTCCTGAAGGATCAAACCCTGATTTCTTTTGCTTAACAGAATTCACTGGCTGATTGGGTGTGCTCTCTTTTTCCAACAGCTATTAGCAAGTCCTTCTTCTCCCTGCCAGCCAAGTAATTTGGATCAACACAGACAGGAGCCTGTTCACCAGTTTTCAGATTCTTAACTGCTACCAATTCCATGGCTGGACTCTGTCTTGAAGAGATACCACACAAATCCAAAGAGTCTGAGGGTGAGAGTTTGCTTGCTCTCCCCTGCATCCTCAAGCATTCGGCCATAAAACTGTTCTGCTCTAAAACATTAGTAGCCAAATCTGTCCTCAGACCCTGAAGCACAGACTCCTCGCTTAAAGAATCAGCATGGAGACATTTCTCTCTCAACAACCTTGTCTCCCCAACAAACTGGTCAAGCACAGCCACTTGGTGTTATAGGGCTGCTCAACTTTCTTAACAGCTTTTACTCCATCTGAGACCTTCTCAAAGCTATCCACACTGGATCTTTCAAAAGGAAAGTCAGTGGATCCATTCACAACAGAAAATTTCTGGCTGTTAGGAACTGAAACTTTCTTGATTAAATTACTTCCAGACCCTTCAGCTACAGCAAACTGCTTGCACAGATTACCATGAGGATTCCTTTCCCTAGGACCTTCTCTAAGCAACAATTCACCCTTCACAGAAATTCTGCCCTTACCCTTTTCACCTAGTGCTTGCTCTAAAGGAACACTTTCCTGAGCAACAACAGACTTTTTCTGGGTTTCACTTACATTCCGGATTACCTTTGGCTCATCAGGCAAATTTCTACACAATCCCCTTTCGGGCAAACTCATAGACTCACTAGATAAAAGGTTAGAGGTACTCTCTTTCCCTCTGCAACTTTCCTCCCTGTCACCGGCAACATGGAAGTTGTCAGGCTCAACACACACAAGTTTAGGAATTATTTCCTTCTTGCTACAAGTTTCCAAACTGTCAGTAGGTAACACAATCAAATCACCTTTATGCTCTCCTAGTGCCCTGGCTTTTCACGTCAATTTGGTCAGCAAGACAGGCATTCGCTGCTCATCTGGGATCCCATGCAGAGTGCATAAACGTTCGAATGTAAACAAAAACTTCTCTATGTCTTCAGTATCTTTGTAAATGGGACAGATCCTTTCCCAGTTTCTTTCGTTATGGCGGGGAAGCGGAATACCCAGTGGAGATGACTTTCTTTGCTCTTTCATTACTTGGAGCTGAAGTTGGTGAGCCTTCTCCTCAGCAGCCAGCAGCTCCATATGCCCCCTACGAGCCCTTTCCTCTCTCATAGAATCATAGAATATCAGGGTTGGAAGGGACCTCAGGAGGTCATCTAGTCCAGCCCCCTGCTCAAAGCAGGACCAATCCCCAACTAAATCATCCCAGCCAGGGCTTTGTCAAGCCTGACCTTAAAAACCTCTAAGGAAGGAGATTCCACCACCTCCTTAGGGAACCCATTCCAGTGCTTCACCACCCTCCTAGTGAAATAGTGTTTCCTAATATCCAACCTAAACCTCCTCCACTGCAACTTGAGACTGTTCTGTCATCTGGTATCACTGAGAACAGTCTAGATCCATCCTCTTTGGAACCCCCTTTCAGGTAGTTGAAAGCAGCTATCAAATCCCCCCTCATTCTTCACTTCTGCAGACTAAACAATTCCAGTTCCCTCAGCCTCTCCTCATAAGTCATGTGCTCCAGCCCCCTAATCATTTTTGTTGCCCTCCGCTGGACTCTTTCCAATTTTTCCACATCCTTCTTGTAGTGTGGGACCCAAAACTGGACACAGTACTCCAGATGAGGCCTCACCAATATTGAATAGAGGGGAACGATCACATCCCTCGATCTGCTGGCCATGCCCCACTTATACAGCCCAAAATGCCGTTAGCCTTCTTAGCAACAAGGGCACACTGTTGACTCATATCCAGCTTCTCGTCCATTGTAACCCCTAGGTCTTTTCTGCAGAACTGCTGCCTAGTTATTCAGTCCCTAGTCTGTAGCAGTGCATGGGTTTCTTCCGTTCTAAGCAGGGCCGACGAGAGTGGGGGGAAGCTGGTACAAATTACGGGGGCTCGGTGGTAAAGAAGGGGGCCCGGGCCCCAGCTTCCCCCCTTCTCGTCAGCCCTGTTTAGCCGGTCTGCCCTTGCTGGGGGGCCTGAAAAAAAATTTTCACTGGGGCCCGAACCCGCTCTCAGAGGCCCTGGTCCTAAGTGTAGGACTCTGCACTTGTCCTTGTTGAACCTCATCAGATTTCTTTTGGCCCAATCCTCTAATTTGTCTAGGTCCCTCTGTATCCTATCCCTACCCTCCAGCGTATCTACCACTCCTCCCAGTTTAGTGTCATCTGCAAACTTGCTGAGGGTGCAGTCCACACCATCCTCCAGATCATTAATGAAGATACTGAACAAAACCAGCCCCAGGACCGACCCTTGGGGCACTCCGCTTGATACCGGCTGCCAACTAGACATGGAGCCATTGATCACTACCCATTGAGCCCAACAATCTAGCCAGCTTTCTATCCACCTTATAGTCCATTCATCCAGCCCGTACTTCTTTAACAGGGATCAGCAACCTTTGGCACGCCAGCACATCCCTCGGCCCACGCCACTTCCCGCAGCCCCCATTGGCCTGGAGTGGCAAACCGTGGCCAGTGGGAGCCACGATCGACCGAACCTGTGGATGCTGCCAGTAAACAAACCAGCCCGGCACCCTGGCGGACCACGTGCCAAAGGTTGCTGATCCCTGTTCTTTAACTTGCTGGCAAGAATACTGTGGGAGACCATATCAAAAGCTTTGCTAAAGTCAAGGAATAACACATCCACTGCTTTCCCCTCATCCACAGAGCCAGTTATCTCCTCATAGAAGGCAATTAGGTTAGTCAGGCATGACTTGCCCTTGGTGAATCCATGCTGACTGTTCCTGATCACTTTCCTCTCCTCTAAGTGCTTCAGAATTGATTCCTTGAGGACCTGCTCCATGATTTTTCCAGGGACTGAGGTGAGGCTGACTGGCCTGTAGTTCCCTGGATCCTTCTTCTTCCCTTTTTTAAAGATGGGCACTACATTAGCCTTTTTCCAGTCATCCGGGACCTCCCCCGATTGCCATGCGTTTTCAAAGATAATGGCCAATGGCTCTGCAGTCACATCTGCCAACTCCTTTAGCACCCTCGGATGCAGCGCATCCGGCCCCATGGACTTGTGCTCGTCCAGCTTTTCTAAATAGTCCCGAACCACTTCTTTCTCCACAGAGGGCTGGTCACCTTCTCCCCATACTGTGCTGCCCAGTGCAGCAGTCTGGGAGCTGACCTTGTTCGTGAAGACAGAGGCAAAAAAATCATTGAGTACATTAGCTTTTTCCACATCCTCTGTCACTAGGTTGCCTCCCTCATTCAGTAAGGGGCCCACACTTTCCATGACTTTCTTCTTGTTGCTAACATACCTGAAGAAACCCTTCTTGTTACTCTTAACATCTCTTGCTAGCTGCAACTCCAAGTGTGATTTGGCCTTCCTGATTTCACTCCTGCATGCCTGAGCAATATTTTTATACTCCTCCCTGGTCAT
>NW_020697270.1:0-2326 GCF_002925995.2 Terrapene triunguis
AGGCCTGGTCTACACTAGGCTTTTATGTCGACTTTAGCGCCGTTATATCGAATTAACCCTGCACCCGTCCACACCAGGAAGCCATTTAGTTCGACATAAAGCTCTCTTTAAATCGATTTCTGTAATCCTCCCCAACGAGAGGATTAGCGCTAAATTCGACATGGCCATATCGAATTAGGCTAGGTGTGGATGGAAATCGACGGTAATAGCTCCGGGAGCTATCCCACAGTGCACCACCTGTTGACGCTCTGGACAGCAGTCCGAGCTCGGATGCTCTGACCAGCCACACCCCCGGGAAAATTTGAATTCATTTTCATTTTCCTGTCTGGGCAGTTTGAATCTCAGTTCCTCTTTGGACATCGAGGGGAGCTCAGCAGCAGTGGCAACTATGCAGAGCTCTCCAGCAGAGATGGCCGTGCAATGTAATAGAAAGAGGGCCCCAGCATGGACTGACCGGGAAGTCTTGGATCTCATCGCAGTGTGGGGCGATGAGTCCGTGCTTTCAGAGCTGCGCTCCAAAAGAAGGAATGCTAAGATCTACGAGAAGATCTCCAAAGCCATGGCAGAGAGAGGCTACAGCCGGGATGCAACGCAGTGCCGCGTGAAAATCAAGGAGCTGCGACAAGGCTACCAAAAAACCAAAGAGGCTAACGGACGCTCCGGATCCCAGCCCCACACATCCCGTTTCTACGAGGCACTGCATTCCATCCTGGGAGCGGCCGCCACCACTACCCCACCCCTGACCGTGGACTCCGAGGATGGGATCATGTCCGCGGCCGGTTCCTCGTCGGACATGACAGCGGACGGGGAAGATGAAGAAGGAGATGAGGAGGACGAGGCAGTCGACAGCGCTGGCACCGCTGATTTCCCCGACAGCCAGGAGCTCTCATCACCCTTACCGAGATCCCGTACCAACCGTCCCCATCCCTTACCCCGGACACAGAATCAGGGGAAGGATCAAGCAGTAAGTGCTGTAAACATGTAAACATTTATTTAAAACAGAACGGTAATATTTATACTATTAACAATGTATATTTATAAAAGTGCTGTAAACTAGTAAAAAAATAATCAGGTACAAAACAGGAATATTTACAACGGTAACAAATGGGTTTTCATGATTTCTCTGTCTTAGGCTATTCTCAATTTAGTCCCAAGTATTTTAAAAAAATTTCACAATGTCCATTACTACATGATTCCCAGGCCCAAGACGCTCCACTCCAAAGTCCCAGTGCACCTACGCGAAAATCCGGTCAATGTGGCCGGGGATCGACGAGAAATCCTCGTAGGAGAACTCCTCGTAGGTCTCGTGGAGGTAGAGCTCAAGCCTGTTGATCAGGTTCCGGGGTAGGGCGATCTTAGTGGGCCCTCCGTGGTAGCAGACATGTCCCCTCCACGCCACAATCAAGTACTCCGAGATCATGGCCCGACATAGCATGGCGGCATACGGCCCCGGTTTCTGCATGCTTTCCCGCAGCATGCGTTCTCTCTGGGTGTCCGGGATCCTCAGGAGGGTGATGTCGCTCATGACGCCCTGCTTTGAATTAGGGAGGGGAATGTTAGTATTGGGACTGCTTTACAGCCACGCGGTGGAGGGAGAGGGGCAGCATACAGGGATCTTTCCCTGGGACAGCCGCGAGGGGGTGGGACAGGGGCAGAGTTGATGCTGTCCTGATTGCTGGCAGCACAGACTGGCATTGCTTTCAATGTGAAAGGAGGCCAGTGCTATTGCTGGAGTTTTAAGCAGCCACAAGTCTGCGGCTTACCATTATTGCCCGCTCCAGAAGTTCAGGTCTCCAGCCACAGTTCTCTGAACACTCCAAGACCTCCGCAAGTCCACAGGCACTGAAGGCGACGGCCGAAAATTCGACCTTGTCCTGAGTGCGCATGTGAGAGGTTCAGTGCATGGTCTTGTTCACAGAGAAAGACTAGGTTCTTTGTATACAATTTCATTTATCTGTCTCAGGAATTCACTCCCTTTTTAAAATTCACACAGACACATCTGCGACTGTCTCCCAACCCAGCCTGTCAGCACACTCCCAGAGGCTAGCGCAGATTAGGCGGAGGAAGAAGAAGACGCGTGAAGACATGTTCTCAGAACTAATGGGCTGCTCCCGAGCCCAGGCAGCCCAGCAGACACAGTGGAGGGAGAACTTGTCACAAATGCACCGAGCAGTCATGGAACGGGAGGAGAGGTGGTGTCAGGAGGACCAACAGGCTACTGAAAAGCTGCTTGGACTAATGAGGGAGCAAACGGACACGCTCCGGCGCCTTGTGGATGTTCTGCAAGACCGGAGGCAGGAGGACAGAGCCCCGCTGCAGTCTATCT
>NW_020697271.1:0-5738 GCF_002925995.2 Terrapene triunguis
CTGTTTGCTCACCAGTCCTGTCAATACACCTAGGGACACATTCTTCCTGAGACTTAGGGTATGTCTACACTACGAAATTAGGTCGAATTTATAGAAGCCGGTTTTATAGAAATCGGTTGTATACAGCCGATTGTGTGTGTCCCTACATAAAATGCTCTAAGTGCATTAATTTGGCGGACCGCGTCCACAGTACCGAGGCTAGCGTCGGCTTCCGGTGCATTGCACTATGGGTAGCTATCCAACAGTTCCCGCAGTCTCCGCCGCCCATTGGAATTCTGGGTTGAGATCCCAATGCCTGAATGATGCAAAACAGTGTCGCGGGGGGTTCTGGGTACATGTCGTCAGGCACCTCCCCCTCCGTCAGACCAACGGCAGACAATCGATTCGCGCCTTTTTACCTGGGTTACCTGTGCAGACAACATACCACGCCAAGCATGGAGCCCGCTCAGCTCAGCTCAGCTCACCGTCACCATATGTCATCTGGGTGCCGGCAGACGTGGTACTGCATTGCTACACAGCACCAGCTAATTGCCTTTTGGCAGTAGATGGTGCAGTATGACTGGTAGCCTTCATCAGCGATCTGGGTGTTGGCAGACGTGGGGCTGGCAGACGTGGGGCTGCATTGCACACAGCAGCAGCCCCTTGCCTTTTGGTAGAAGATGGTATATTACGACTGGTATCCATCGTCGTCGTACTGCAGTGGCTGTCAACCATGAGCACCTGGGCAGACATGCTCAGTCCTATCGAACTGTCTTGACGATGATGGCTATCAGTCGTAGTATGCTATTTTCTGCCAAGCACCCAGAAGATGCCGAGGGCTATCAGTCATGCTGCACTGTCGTCTGCCAGTTTAAGATGTAAAAAATAGATTTGTTCTGTATTCATTTGCTTCCCCCTCCCTCCGTGAAATCAACGGTCTGCTAAACCCAGGGTTTTGAGTTCAATTTTTGGGGGGGGGGCATTCTGTGTGACAGTTGTTTGTGTTTCTCCCTGATGCACAGCCACCTTTGTTGATTTTAATTCCCTGTACTTGTACGCCATGTCGTCACTCGCCCCTCCCTCCCTCCCTCCGTCCGTCAGATACTAGTTTCGCACCTTTTTTCAGACCAGACGCCATAGCTAGCACTGGGATCATGGAGCCTGCTCAGATCACCGCGGCAATTATGAGCACTATGAACACCATGCGCATTGTCCTGGAGTATATGCAGAGCCAGGACATGCCAAAGCAAAACCAGGACCAGCCGAGGAGGCGATTGCAGCGCGGCGACGAGAGTGATGAGGAAATTGACATGGACATAGACCTCTCACAAGGCACAGGCCCCAGCAATGTGGAAATCATGGTGTTACTGGGGCAGGTTCATGCCGTGGAACGCCGATTCTGGGCCCGGGAAACAAGCACAGACTGGTGGGACCGCATCGTGCTGCAGGTGTGGGACGATTCCCAGTGGCTGCGAAACTTTCGCATGCGTAAGGGCACTTTCATGGAAATTGTGACTTGCTTTCCCCTGCCCTGAAGTGCCAGAATACCAGGATGAGAGCAGCCCTCACAGTTGAGAAGCGAGTGGCGATAGCCCTGTGGAAGCTTGCAACGCCAGACAGCTACCGGTCAGTCGGGAATCAATTTGGAGTGGGCAAATCTACTGTGGGGGCTGCTGTGATCCAAGTTGCCAGGGCAATGAAAGACCTGGTGATATCAAGGGTAGTGACTCTGGGAAACGTGCAGGCCATAGTGGATGGATTTGCTGCAATGGGATTCCCAAACTGTGGTGGGGTGATAGACGGAACCCATATCCCTATCTTGGCACCGGAGCACCAGGGTACCCAGTACGTAAACCGCAACGGGTACTTTTCAATGGTGCTGCAAGCACTGGTGGATCACAAGGGACGTTTCACCGACATCAACGTGGGATGGCCGGGAAGGGTACATGATGCTCGCGTCTTCAGGCACTCTGCTCTGTTTCGAAAGCTGGAGGAAGGGACTTTCTTCCCGGACCAGAAAATAACCGTTGGGGATGTTGAAATGCCTATTGTGATCCTTGGGGACCCAGCCTACCCCTTAATGCCATGGCTCATGAAGCCGTACACAGGCAGCCTGGACAGTAGTCAGGACCTGTTCAACTACAGGCTGAGCAAGTGCCGAATGGTGGTGGAATGTGCATTTGGACGTTTAAAAGCGCGCTGGCGCAGCTTACTGACTCGCTCAGACCTTAGCGAAAAGAATATCCCCATTGTTATTGCTGCTTGCTGTGCGCTCCACAATATCTGTGAGAGTAAGGGGGAGACATTTATGGCGGGGTAGGAGGTTGAGGCAAATTGCCTGGCTGCTGATTACGCGCAGCCAGACACCAGGGCGGTTAGAAGAGCACAGCAGGGCGCGGTGCGCATCAGAGAAACTTTGAAAACGAGTTTTGTGACTGGCCAGGCTACGGTGTGAAACTTCTGTTTGTTTCTCCTTGATGAACCCTCCACCCCCCCACACCCGGTTCACTCTACTTCCCTGTAAACCAACCACCCCACCCTCCCCTTCCCCCTTCGAGCACCGCTTGCAGAGGCAATAAAGTCATTGTTACTTCACATTCATGCATTCTTTATTAATTCATCACACAACTAGGGGGATAATTGCCAAGGTAGCCCGGGATGGGTGGGGGAGGACAGAAGGAAAAGGACACACTGCAGTTTAAAACTTTAACTCTTATTGAAGGCCAGCCTTCTGATGCTCGGGCAATCATCTGGGGTGGAGTGACTGGGTGGCCGGAGGCCCCCCCACTGTGTTCTTGGGCGTCTGGGTGAGGAGGCTATGGAACTTGGGGAGGAGGGCTGTTGGTTACACAGGTGCTGTAGCGGCGGTCTCTGCTCCTGCTGCCTTTCCTGCAGCTCAACCATACGCTGGAGCATATCAGTTTGATGCTCCAGCAGCCGGAGCATCGACTCTTGCCTTCTGTCTGCAAGCTGACGCCACCTATCCTCTTCAGCCTGCCACTTGCTCTGTTCATCCCGCGATTCAGCCCGCCACCTCTCCTCTCGTTCATATTGTGCTTTTCTGTAGTCTGACATTGACTGCCTCCACGCATTCTGCTGTGCTCTGTCAGCGTGGGAGGACATCTGGAGCTCCGAGAACATATCATCCCGAGTCTGCCGTTTTCTCCTTCTAATCTTCACTAGCATCTGTGAAGGAGAAACATTTGCAGCTGGTGGAGGAGAAGGGAGAGGTGGTTAAAAAAGACACATTTTAGAGAACAATGGGTACACTCTTTCACGTTAAATTTTGCTGTTCACATTACACAGCACATGTGCTTTCGTTACAAGGTCGCATTTTTCCTCTTATATTGAGGGCCTGCCGGTTTGGTGTGAGAGATCACTCACGCAGTGCCAGGCAACAGATTTCAGCTTGCAGGCAGCCATGGTAAGCCACAGTCTTTTGGCTTTTTTAACCTTCTTAACATGTGGGAATGGTTTCAAACAGTAGCGCTCTCATTTCCCATACCAAGCACCCGTTGGGTTGGCCATTTAAAATGGGTTTGCAATGTAAAAGGAGGGGCTGCGGTTTCCGGGTTAACATGCAGCACAAACCCAACTACCCCCCCCCCCACACACCCAATTCTCTGGGATGATCACTTCACCCCTCCCCCCCACCGCGTGGCTAACAGCGGGGAATATTTCTGTTCAGCAGAGCAGGAAGGGGCACCTCTGAATGTCCCCTTAATAAAATTGCCCCATTTCAACCAGGTGACCGTGAATGATATCACTCTCCTGAGGATAACAAAGAGCGATAAGGAATGGATGTTGTCTGCATGCCAGCAAACACCGGGACCATACGCTGCCATGCTTTGTTATGCAATGATTCCAGACTACGTGCTACTGGCCTGGCGTGGTAAAGTGTCCTACCATGACGGACGGGATAAGGCAGCCCTCCCCAGAAACCTTTTGCAAAGGCTTTGGGAGTACATGAAGGAGAGCTTTCTGGAGATGTCCCTGGAGGATTTCCGATCCATCCCCATACACGTTAACAGACTTTTCCAGTAGCTGTACTGGCTGCGATTGCCAGGGCAAATTAATCATTAATCATTAAACACGCTTGCTTTTAAACCATGTGTAATATTTACAAAGGTACACTCACCAGAGGTCCCCTGTGTGCCCTCAGGGTCTGGGAGCACGCCTTGGGTGACTTTGGGGGTTACTGGTTCCAGGTCCAGGGTGATAAACATATCCTGGCTGTTGGGGAAACCGGTTTCTCCGCTTCCTTGCTGCTGTGAGCTATCTACATTATCTTCATCCTCATCTTCCTCGTACCCCAAACCCGCTTCCCTGTGTGTTTCTCCAGTGACGGAGTCATAGCACACGGTTCGGGTAGTGGTGGCTGCACCCCCTAGAATGGCATGCAGCTCTGCGTAGAAGCGCCATGTTTTCGGCTCTGCCCCGGACCTTCCGTTTGCTTCTCTGGCTTTGTGGTAGGCTTGCCTTAGCTCCTTAATTTTCACGCGGCACTGCTGTGCGTCCCTGTTATGGCCTCTGTCCTTCATGGCCTTGGAGACCTTTTCTAATATTTTGCCATTTTGTTTACTGTTACGGAGTTCAGCTAGCACTGATTCATCTCCCCATATGGCGAGCAGATCCCGTACCTCCCGTTCGGTCCATGCTGGAGCTCTTTTGCGATCCTGGGACTCCATCACGGTTATCTGTGCTGATGAGCTCTGCGTGGTCACCTGTGCTCTCCACACTCAGCAAACAGGAAATGAAATTCAAACGTTCGCGGGGCTTTTCCTGTCTACCTGGTCAGTGCATCTGAGTTAAGAGTGCTGTCTAGAGCGGTCACAATGAAGCACTGTGGGATAGCTCCCGGAGGCCAATAACGTCGAATTCCGTTCACACTACCCCAGTTCCGACCCACTAAGGCCGATTTTAGCGCTAATCCCCTCGTCGGAGGTGGAGTAAAGAAACCGGTTTAAAGGGCCCTTTAAGTCGAAAGAAAGGGCTTCGTAGTGTGAACGTGTCCAGGCTTAATTCGATTTAACGCTGCTAAAGTCGACCTAAACTCGTAGTGTAGACCAGGCCTTAGACTCTCTCGCTTACTTACCTGCACTGAAGCCTACACACTGTCATGGAGTGTGGGGGAGTAAGGGCCCTGCACCCCCCACTTCCTGCGATTCCCCGGGACTCTCAGCCAGCCAGTAACACAGAAGGTTTATTTGACAACAGGAACACAGTCCAACACAGAGCTTGTAGGTACAGAGACCAGGACCCCTCAGTCAGGTCCCTCTTGGGGGCTGGGGAGCCCAGACCCTGGTTCTGGGCCTCCCCCTGTCTCCCCAGCCAGCTCCAAACTGAAACTCTCCAGCCCCTCCTCTGGCCTTTGTCTCTTTCCTGTGCCAGGAGGTCACCTGATCTCTTTGTTCTCCAACACCTTCAGTTGGCACCTTGCCGGGGAGGGGCCCAGGCCATTAGGAGACAGGGTGTCGGCCATTTTCTGTGCAGACAGTATCACAGGGGCCCTCCTGGGCTCTGCAACAATCACACACCCTGATCCCCCCACCTAGATAATTAAGAACTGCATAGTAACAGCAAATCTCATCCCAGCCCCATACTCACTTATAATGCAATAATCCCACCCATTTTGCCTTTGAATTAGGATCTCTTTGCATCTTCTTGCACACTTTTCGGCTTTCTGCATCACTGCAAAATACAGATTGGGATGAGGGAGGATTGGATTCCCCTCCCTTGCCATTAAACAACTTTTTATA
>NW_020697272.1:0-14898 GCF_002925995.2 Terrapene triunguis
GCATCTTAAAACAAGCAATCAGGAGGAGGGTGACCCTAGGGCCTGACAATTACAATTCCCCAAATACCCACAAAATAACTGTAACCCTTCTGCCAGGCCAAGTGATAGCAGCAAGGGCCGGGTTCAGTACATAGGGGTCCCTTCCCAACAGCGTGACACAGAACCAGCTCGAGCCCCCACCCAGTGACCTGGGAAAATCTTACACACACCCCTGGGCGCCTCGAAGAGGCAATACTTCCCCTCTCGCAAGCACAGAGCCTCAGTGTAGCAGAAAATGTTTAATAACATGAGGTAAACGACATAGCATTAAATTGGGAAAACACCACAACTAGAGTTCATAGACCAAACCATGAGCGAAGACCCACCCCAGCAAATTGGGCCGTGTCCTTTCCCGTTGGTTCTTGAAACCAGCAACCAAAGTCCCAAAAGTCCAACAACCCCAAAGTCTCTTGGGTCCAGCAACCCAAGAATCACCAAAGTTCCAAAAGTCCAACAACCCCCCAAAGTCTCTGTCCCTGGTCAGTGCAGCCCCAGAGTTCAAGGGGGGAGGGGCACAGGGTGTTAAGGGGCACCTTACGTGATCCGAGACCAACCGGCCGCCTCTCCGTGGGGTTCCGCCGCAGCCTTCACCACGAGCCGCTCCACTCCACCTGCTGTCCCGTGAGCCGCTCCTGCCGTCCCACGAACTGCTCTGCTCTGCTCCGCTCACCGACCTGTGAGCCGCCCGGCTCCACTCCGCTCCAGCCGTCCCCGCAAGGCTCCGCTCTGCCAGCTGCTCCTCCAGCTGCTCTGCTCCGCTCACCGACCTGTGAGCCGCTCAGCTCCGCTCTGCTCTGCTCCAACCGTCCCCGCGAGGCTCCACTCGGCTAGCTGCTCCTCCAGCCGTCCCCGCAAACTGCTCCGCCAGCCGCTTAGCAATTCAGGCTCCCCCACTAGTTAACACAGCCTCAGTGATCTCAGCTCTTAGTAACTTTAGCTCTTTTGTGATTTCAGCTCATAGTGATTTCAGCTCATAGTAGGGGAACCCCAGTGCTGGTGCACTAGTGGCCCAAAGTAAACTCAGCTCAGCAGCCTGTAACTAGACTCCTAAGGGAATCAAAGTTAGCTCTGACATTCAGCAGTGGAGAGAGGAGAAGGTGCAATTGGTGTTTCAGGCTCACGCAGGGGCCCCACACCACCAGGTACCAATACCTGCCCCCAACCTCTCTCAATTCACTGGGTTTTGTAACCCATGCCCCTTGACAAGCAAATGCTACTTAGGTAATGGTGACGGATTCACTCAGTCCTTCTGTCATACAACAGTTCCACTGGCCTTGATTCACAGAATCAGGGTAACAAAACTTTATTCTTCCTGCCCCAATAACAGAGAAACTGGGGATCCCACACCAGCCAAAGTAACCACTTTCGGTTGCTGTGGGCTCATGCTAGGCGTGTGGGTGTGCCTATGCAAACAAGATCCGCCCCTGGAGTTCTTTTCCACACTCGCCATAATTCACCACCAGATGTCAGGGTAGAGCTCATCCTGACTCTGCTTACATCCTCCCCCCAGCCGAGAATTTGTCGTCCCGACAAATCACACTCCCTATTATACCAACTCACTGGTTCCCTCCAAAGGGCCTCAGATAGCCCACTTTAGCTTCCACAAGCCTGTGTGCTAAACATATTGGTTCCTCACTAGTCACCCCAGGTGCATCATAAGTCAACCGTTTTACTGGCCTTATTACCCTGTCTCGTCTATTGAGAATCTCTGTTGCCGTGGTAGGGGGGACAGCCTCTTGAACGATGGATGGAGAGGTTTCCTTTGAGGGCCCCTCAGCTATTGGTATAGGCCCCTGCATTTCTAGTTCTAACAGTGGAGGGTCCAAGGTGCCCAGGACATCCTCCACCTGTATGTCTCCACTGTCCAATAACCTGGGTGTGTCATCACATGGGGGGTCCCACCAGTGGCTCAGGGGTGTCAGGAATGGGCCTAAATACTTCTGCCATGGGGTTTAGGGCGGAAGAGGAGGAGCTCTCTTTTGATTCAGCTGATCGAGACTGAAATCTTGTCTCCATCCCAGGATACACCATGGTTGTGTCTTCCTCCTCAGACTCACTCTCGGATGTGCTGCATGGGGGTAGGTTAGCTGCAGGGGGCTGGCTGTCCACGTTGGAGGGCGGCTTTGGTCCAGCACCTTCATTCTGCCCAGTTGCCCTGTTGTGGCCCATCTCATACGGGGTGCCTACCAATTCCCCCACCGGGAGCAAAAGGTTTCTATGCACTGTCTTTGTCTGCCCTGGACCTTCTTCAGGTTTGATCTTGTAGACCGGCAGGTCCCCTAGCTTTTCCATCACCAAGTAAGGTATTGCCTTCCATCTGTCAGCTATCTTGTGTTTGCCAGCAATACCCAAATTTCGCAGCAGGACTCTGTCCCCCGGCTGGAGTTCTTGCAGACGTACCCTAGCATCATATCGATGTTTGTTGCGGTCTGCGTTCTTCCGAGCCACAGATGTAGCTAAGTGATAAGCATCCCGCAGCTTTTCTCTCAGTCGGGATACATATTGCTGATGAGTTTCATAGCTATCTCCATCCTCTGATACACCAAAGCACAGGTCTATGGGTAATCTTGGTTCTCGCCCAAACATTAAGAGATATGGGGTGACCCCCGTAGCATCGTTCTTTGTGGCGTTGTAGGCGTGCACCAGATATGCAACATGTTGGCTCCAGGTTGCTTTCTGCTCTGGTCGCAAAGTCCCCAACATATCTAATAGGGTTCGGTTGAACCTCTCTGGCTGAGGATCACCTTGCGGGTGATAAGGCGTTGTTCTAGACTTCTTAATTCCCGCTATCCTCAGCACCTCCTTCAGAAGGTGACTCTCAAAGTCCCGCCCCTGATCCGAGTGTATCCGGGCTGGGAATCCATAAACTGAAAAATATTTTTCCCACAGTACTCGAGCGACAGTGGTGGCCCTCTGATCACGCGTGGGATATGCCTGCGCATATCGCGTATAATGGTCAGTCACTACTAGAATGTTCCCAATATTCCTCTTGTCTACTTCTAAAGACAAGAAATCGATGCATACCAGTTCCAAAGGTTTGGTGCTGGTGATGTTCTTGAGATATGCAGCCCTCGTGGGCAGAGTCTTCCTTTGAACACATCGAGCGCAAGTCTCACATTTCCTACGAACATCTTCAGCCATCCGGGGCCAATAGAATCTACTACGAAGAAGTTCCAGGGTCCTCTCCATCCCTAAATGTCCGAAGTCATCATGCAGGGCCCTCATGGCCAGGGCTCTGTACTCTTTTGGCAGCACTAGTTGTGCTCGTTGCTTTTGTAAAGGGTCGGTGGTCATTCGATGTAACACTCCCTGGATCAGTTTTAGTTTGGTCCATTCTCTCAATAGTAGTTTACCCTCCGGGTTAGGGGGGACAACCGCAGCTGGGCTTCGCCCCTCCCTTTTGGCAAGTAGTGTATCACGAATGTCAATATCTTGCAGCTGGGCTTCTTGCCAGTCAGCCGCATTGAGCACGGGCAAGGGAGATTGGTCCAATGCAATATAGTTCACAGACGCAGAAGGCAAGCAGTCAGGGGGCAGGCCCAAAGCTTCAGCAACACATCCATGAAGACTCTCATGGGCCTCTGGCTCTCGGCGACTCACACTGCAAATAGCCCTCACTCCATCCATGGGTATCATAGCCACTTCAGGTGCCTGCGGACGCCTGGACAATGCATCTGCATCTACATTGCTTCTCCCTGATCGGTATTGAATGCTGAACTCATAGCTAGCCAAGGCGGCCACCCATCTCTGCCCGGTAGCATCCAACTTAGCACTTGTTAACACGTAAGTCAATGGGTTGTTGTCTGTCCACACCTGGAACTGAGCACCATACAAGTAGTCTCGAAATTTCTCAGTGATGGCCCATTTCAAGGCCAAGAACTCCAGCTTGTGGATGGGATAGCGAGTTTCACTGTCAGACAGTCCTCGGCTGGCAAAGGCTACGGGTTTATGTTTGCCTTCCACTTCCTGGTACAGTACTGCTCCCAGACCCTCCAAACTGGCATCAGTATGTAGGATAAACGGTTTGCTCGGATCAGCAAAGACTAGGACGGGGGCATGAGTTAGGCGAGTAATGATTTCCTGAAAAGCCCTCTCACATCTCTCGTCCCACCTTGGCCCAAACGGTTCGAAGGGGCCATAGTGTCTCTGCACAGGAGGCTTTGGAGGCCTCCTCTTATTCTTGGTCTTAGATTTGTTCTTGTTGGACTGGTATCCCCTGGTAAGATCATTCAGGGGTTTTACAATCGTAGCGTAGTTCTTCACAAATCTACGGTAGTAGCCACTAAATCCAAGAAAGGTCTTGAGTTCTCTGTAGTTACTTGGATGTGGCCAGGTAGTGAGTGCTTCTATTTTGTCAGGATCAGTACTCACACCCTCCTGGGACACGATGTGACCCACATACTTCACTGAGGTTCGGCAGAACTGGCATTTGTCAATTGAAAGCTTCAAACCATACGCCTCCAACCTATCAAGCACTTTAAGAAGTCTTTCTTCATGCTCCTCCAAGGTTCTTCCAAACACAATCAGGTCATCCAAGTAAACTAACACTTGCAGTAAGTTCATGTCTCCCACGACTTTCTCCATAAGACGTTGAAATGTGGCAGGTGCCCCAGAAATCCCTTGGGGCATGCGTTCGAACTGGTAGAACCCTAACGGGCAGATGAAGGCTGTCTTCTCCTTATCTTCTTCTCCCAGAGGGATCTGGTAGTATCCACTCCGAATATCCAACACAGAGAACCACTGGCTACCCAGCAAACAGTCCAAGGCATCTTGTACTCGAGGCATGGTGTATTGGTCAACTGTAGTGCGCCTGTTTAGGGTGCGGTAGTCAATACACATCCAGATTTTCCCACTCTTCTTACGAACCACCACAATGGGAGAGGCGTAGGGACTTCGGGACTCTGTAATGATACCATTCGCGATCAGCTCTTGAAGATGATGGCGTACGTCTTCCATCTCAGAGAGAGCAATCCTCCTAGATCTCTCCCGGAAGGGTCGGGGATCTTGTAGCCTGATGTGGTGTTCCACTCCTTTGGCACATCTCACGTCCCACTCATGCAGTGAGAATACCTTGGATCTCTCACAAAGCTTCTTCCGCAGGCGATCCTTCCACTCCTCAGGCAATGGTGAGTCCCCAAAGTCAAACTTTGCGGGGTCCATCACTGGAACTTCAGTTTCACACTGGGGTCTCACAATGGTTTCAGGCTCAAAGATGTCTGCAATCTTCTGCCCTGGTTTTACAAACACGTCACGGCGTGTTTCATTAGCAATCAGTATAGTCACCTCTTCCTGGGCTTCAGCAGGTAGGGTTATGACTCCACTGAGAACCAGCACTCCTTCTGGGAGCCCTCCCTCGGTCGGCTGCTCTACCATTGCTAATGTTCCCTTACGCTCTTTTAGGCAGGTACTCATGACAATCACTTCCTTTTCTGTCATTGCAGGAACCACTAAGGGGACCGGGCCCGCATACCTCAATGCTCCCACTGGCAAATCAGGCATCACTTTTCTTGTGTCCTCAATTTTTCTGTAGGCTGCGGCACAGTGTGTGTGTATCACCAAGGTGTTCAGATATTGGTCCCCTGCTCGCTGTCTGCAGTAATCGGCGAGTACCTTAAAGAGGCTGGAGTTGGTCCCTATTAGCACGGACACATCAGAGGCTCCTTTAGGGTCAGGGCATATTAAAGCAGCAGTGTCCACCTCCTGTCTTACCCCAGCAATCTCTTCTGGGAATTCCAGGTGCACTATGACATACCCCTGATAGGGGTATTCATCCATGCTGAGGCCACACAGGCCGAGCCCTGTCAGGGGCCGTATAGGCAGATGCCTAAGCATCTGCTGGTAGAAAGACTGGAATATGATAGTCACTTGGGATCCTGTGTCAAGCACTGCTCTACATTCTGTCCCTTCAACCTTTATAGTTACCTCCGCTCGGGGTCCTATCAATCCTGGTGGGATTCGGGCTGCATGGTTCTTTCCAGGGGAGCCTCCACACCCTGTAGGCCTGGGCGGCTCCCTTCCCAGGCCCTGGGGCCGTTTCCCGACTTTCCCCAGGTGGTCCTCAGCTTTTGATATACTAGCGTGGGATTCTCTGCATTCTGACACCTTGCAGCAATGTGCCCGCCCTGGCCACACCGGTAGCAGAAGAAGGATTGTCCTTTCCCTTGTTGCCTCAGTGGGGCAGAGGTTCTAAATGTAGTCTTCTGGACTGTGGTAGCGGAGGGTTCCTTGTACCTTGAAGTATTTGCTGAACCGATGGTATTCTCTAATTCAGCCACTTTCTGTGTCAGGACCTGCACTCGTTGGGTAAGTTCCTCTTGAGGATTCACCATCAGTGCCTTGGGCGTTCGGATGGATGTTGTGCCAGTCGCCTGGTGTGGCTGCACCTCCCAAACCTCACCAGCTGCCTGCCTCTCTTCTTCCTCTCGGACCTCTTTTATCAGCTGAGAGTAACTCGGTGGATTATCTTGCCGTTCTCTTAATCGGAGGTGGAGAAGGATTGGGTTCTGATATTGAATTCCTCTCACAATCTGAGCCAATCTAGTCCGGTCCATTTGCCCAACTGCCACTGCTCCCCTCATGATGGCTCTCTGCAATAGTTTCTCCAACCTCTGGATATAGGCAGAAACCTTCTCTCCCTTTTGTTGCCTGGCATTGAGGAACTTGCAATAGACATCATCTGAGCCCTCGGTTCTCCCGAAGGCATGATCAAGGGCCTCTAGGCAGTCCTTCACCTTGACCCCAGGGTTACTGAGCTTCAGGGTGCGAATCACATCTAGGGCTGGCCCCCTGAGGCACTCTACTAGTCGCCTTCTCTTTTCAGCCTCAGGCACCGCCCACTCCTGCAGCATTTCAGTGGTGTGTTCCAGCCAGGGTTCAAATGCTTCCTCCCCAGGTATTGGGGTGGGACCCCCAGAAAACAACCTCAGTTTACGATAGGGGCTTGACTCAGGGTGGGGTGGCATAACCTTCTCTAATGCTTGCCCCAAAGCCTTCACCCACTCATCAGGTGAAGGAGCACTCTCCCGCTGTGGGACTCCTGGGTCAAGGCCCAACAGACCTGGCATATCGGCCAAAGTCTTTCCCTCTTTCCCCAAAAAGGCCGACATTTTCTTTAAAAACGCTACATCTGAGGCAGGGACTGGTGAGGGCTGGCTCCCAGTGGTTATTACCGTCCACTCACCATCTTCCACTGCTATCGTGCCTGGAACCTGTAGGGGTTCCACAGCCGATGGCAGCTCGCACAGTACAGCAAAAGCCCCCTCCTCCCTCACAAACATGCGCCCACGCATTTTGCACTTACTCAGGTACTCAGTGGATACCCTTAAGATAGGTTCTATTGCACCCTCATCAAACGCCTCCGGCACCCCCGTTACCAAGATACAGTTCCTAGGGTTAATATTCATCCCCTTGCACCAGTCCTCTAGCAAGTGTAGGGCCATTATACAAACTGTAGTTTTTTTTTACAAATATATCAGATCAAAACAACAACAAGAAGATTTGTAGGTTTTCCCAAGTTAATGAATCACCCAAGATGTGCTTGCGAGGGGTACTGACCCAGATATCCCGGACGAGCCCCCAAAAATGTAACCCTTCTGCTAGGCCAAGTGATAGCAGCAAGGGCCGGGTTCAGTACATAGGGGTCCCTTCCCAACAGCGTGACACAGAACCAGCTCGAGCCCCCACCCAGTGACCTGGGAAAATCTTACACACACCCCTGGGCGCCTCGAAGAGGCAATACTTCCCCTCTCGCAAGCACAGAGCCTCGGTGTAGCAGAAAATGTTTAATAACATGAGGTAAATGACATAGCATTAAATTGGGAAAACACCACAACTAGAGTTCATAGACCAAACCATGAGCGAAGACCCACCCCAGCAAATTGGGCCGTGTCCTTTCCCGTTGGTTCTTGAAACCAGCAACCAAAGTCCCAAAAGTCCAACAACCCCAAAGTCTCTTGGGTCCAGCAACCCAAGAATCACCAAAGTTCCAAAAGTCCAACAACCCCCCAAAGTCTCTGTCCCTGGTCAGTGCAGCCCCAGAGTTCAAGGGGGGAGGGGCACAGGGTGTTAAGGGGCATCTTACGTGATCCGAGACCAACCGGCCGCCTCTCCGTGGGGTTCCGCCGCAGCCTTCACCACGAGCCGCTCCACTCCACCTGCTGTCCCGTGAGCCGCTCCTGCCGTCCCACGAACTGCTCTGCTCTGCTCCGCTCACCGACCTGTGAGCCGCCCGGCTCCACTCCGCTCCAGCCGTCCCCGCAAGGCTCCGCTCTGCCAGCTGCTCCTCCAGCTGCTCTGCTCCGCTCACCGACCTGTGAGCCGCTCAGCTCCGCTCTGCTCTGCTCCAACCGTCCCCGCGAGGCTCCACTCGGCTAGCTGCTCCTCCAGCCGTCCCCGCAAACTGCTCCGCCAGCCGCTTAGCAATTCAGGCTCCCCCACTAGTTAACACAGCCTCAGTGATCTCAGCTCTTAGTAACTTTAGCTCTTTTGTGATTTCAGCTCATAGTGATTTCAGCTCATAGTAGGGGAACCCCAGTGCTGGTGCACTAGTGGCCCAAAGTAAACTCAGCTCAGCAGCCTGTAACTAGACTCCTAAGGGAATCAAAGTTAGCTCTGACATTCAGCAGTGGAGAGAGGAGAAGGTGCAATTGGTGTTTCAGGCTCACGCAGGGGCCCCACACCACCAGGTACCAATACCTGCCCCCAACCTCTCTCAATTCACTGGGTTTTGTAACCCATGCCCCTTGACAAGCAAATGCTACTTAGGTAATGGTGACGGATTCACTCAGTCCTTCTGTCATACAACAGTTCCACTGGCCTTGATTCACAGAATCAGGGTAACAAAACTTTATTCTTCCTGCCCCAATAACAGAGAAACTGGGGATCCCACACCAGCCAAAGTAACCACTTTCGGTTGCTGTGGGCTCATGCTAGGCGTGTGGGTGTGCCTATGCAAACAAGATCCGCCCCTGGAGTTCTTTTCCACACTCGCCATAATTCACCACCAGATGTCAGGGTAGAGCTCATCCTGACTCTGCTTACATAACAATTACCAATAGCAGGCAGACTAAAAGCAAAAGGGACCAGGCCACCAGGTTAGGCCGGCCCTGTGAAAACAAACACAACCAACGCTCAGAGTTCTCGCGGGGAGTGCGCTGTGACTGTCCAAAGAGATCACAGGGCATTCCCAGCAGGCCTTATTGTCTTTTGAATAACAGCTTAAGTTCCAGGTCGTCGCTGGCAGTCTTCTCTGCAGGCTGGACGGTCCACCGTTCAGGAGCAGGCACTGCTTTCAGGCGAGAGTGATGAATCCAGTTCTTGTGTCCTTCGACCTTTGCTGCTGTATGGGAGACCAGCAGGATGGTGTGGGGTCCCTTCCACTTCTCTTGGAGAGGCTCGTCCTTCCAGGTCCGAACGAGTACGGAGTCACCTGGCTGCAAGGAGTGGATTGGGACATCCAGCGGGAGAGGCTGCAAATCTTTGGTGTACCCGTGGAGAGAACAAAGAACAGCAGACAGAGAGCACATGTACTGAGATAAGAAACCACAGCCTACCTCCCACTCCCCTGCCAGAACCGGTGTACCGTTCATAGGCCATGCCCTTCCAAACATAATCTCGAAGGGACTGAGCCCTAACCTGCCCTTTGGGAGAGCGCGAATGCGGAGCAAAACAAGGGGTAGAGCATCAGGCCACTTAAGGGAAGCCTCTTGGCAGACCTTTGAGAGGTGCCGCTTAAGTGTCTGATTTGTGCGTTCCACTACCCCACTGGCCTGTGGTCGCCATGGAGTGTGGAGCTTCCAGGGGATTTGCAGGGCATCCGATATTTTCTGAACGACTTGGGATGTGAAGTGTGTTCCGTTGTCAGATTCCATCCACTGGGGGAGTCCAAAGCGAGGAATGATTTCCTTGACAAATTTAAGAGCCACCGTTTTGGCAGTGTTGTTACGACATGGGAAGGCTTCAGGCCATCAGCTGAATCGATCCACTAAGACGAGAAGGTATCTGAATCCTTGGGTCCGGGGGAACTCAGTAAAATCTATTTGCCAAACTAGTCCTGGGCCTGGGGTAGGTTCCAGAGTGGCTGGTGGCACTGACACTCCAGATCGAGGGTTGTTCTTTTGGCAGACTAGACATTCAGCCTGCACCTGGGAGGCCAGAGGCCTAAGTCCAGAGGTTAGAAAATATTTATGCATAAGCTGGGAAAGAGCTTCTCTACCTGCGTGGGTAGACTGATGTAGTTTCTGTAGTACTGGCCGTATTAGATTCCTTGGCAGGAGGATTTTTCCTTCCGTGGAGTGGAGCCATCCCTCCTTTTCCCGGAGCCTAAGTGTGTTGGCTAGGTTCCTCTCTTCGTGAGAGTACTGAGGGGTCGGGAGCTCCCCCACTGATGGGATGAGGGCATGCATATGGGCATCTTCAGCTTCCTGTGGTTCCAGGGTAGCAGCTCGCTTGGCCTCTCTGTCCGCCCTGGCATTACCCTTAGCCACATCTTGATCTTCTCTTTGATGAGCCTTGCAGTGTATCACTGCTACTTCTGAGGGGAGCTGTACCGCTTCTAAAAGCCGGAGAATTTGAGGCCCATGTTTAATCGGAGAACCTTGGGCTGTCAACATTCCTCTTTCCTTCCACAGACCGGCATGGGCGTCTCACACTTGCTTCTTATCAAACTGTCTGTACTTGGCTACCTTGATTATCACTTCAAAAGTTTTTTTTTTTCTCTTACTTAATTGGCCTCTCAGAGTTGGTAAGACAACTCCCACCTGTTCATGCTCTCTGTATGTGTGTATATATATCTCCTCGATATATGTTTCACTCAATATGCATCCGAAGAAGTGGGTTGTAGCCCACGAAAGCTTATGCTCTAATAAATTTGTTAGTCTCTAAGGTGCCACAAGTACTCCTGTTCTTTTTGCGGATACAGACTAACACGGCTGCTACTCTGAAAAATGGGCGTGTAGTATTCCAAAGGCATATCTGGAATCAGTAAAAATGTTAACCTTTTTCCTTTTGACAGTTCAAGTGCACGGGTTAAGGCTACCAATTCAGCCAGCTGAGCTGATGTCCCAGCAGGCAAACCCTCTGCTTCCACAGTCTCATGGAGAGATACAATAGCATAGCCTGCCCTCCTCTGTCCGTTTACAACTGTACTGCTGCCGTCAGTATACCACTCATAATCAGCATTAGGGAGGGGTTGATCTTTTAAGTCTGGGCGGCTGGAGTATTGAACATCTATGATTTCCAGACAGTCATGTTCCTGCTTCTCTGTCTCCGGTAACAGGGTGGCTGGGTTAAGGGAGGGACAGGTCTGTAGGCTAACTTCAGGATTTTCTAACAGTTTTGCTTGATACCGAGCAACCCGAGCCTGTGTAAGCCAGAGACCACCCTTAGTATCCAGCAGGGCTTGAACCATATGGGGAGTATACACTTGCACAGTTCCCCCCAGTGTCAATTTCTTAGCTTCCCCAAGCACTAGGGCAGTTGCTGCGACCGCCCTCAAACAGGCTGGCCATCCCTTTGAAACTTGATCCAGTTGTTTAGAGAAATATGCCACAGGACGCTTCCAGGCACCTAATAGCTGGGTAAGCACTCCCAGGGCCACCCCTCTCCGTTCATGCACATACAGTTGGAATGGCTTAACTAGGTCCGGCAGGCCTAGAGCTGGAGCTTCCATTAGTTTCCTTTTTAAGATTTTAAATGCCCTGTCCGCTTCTGGGGACCAGTGAAAGGGGTCATGATCCGCTCCCTTAATGCATTCATACAAGGGTTTAGCCCACAGTCCAAACTCTGGGATCCATATTCTACAGAAGCCTGCCATGCCCAGAAACGCCCTGAGTTGTTTACGATTGCTTGGAATAGGAATTTGACATATAGCTTCCTTTCTTTCACTTGAAAGCTGACGTTCCCCCTGCCTGATGTAAAATCCTAAATACCGTACTTCTGGGAAAGCAATCTGAGCCTTACTCTGTGCTACTCGATATCCTCTGAGTCCAACAAAGTTCAGGAGGCTTACAGTGGCTTTAAGACAAGGGATTAGACCCACAGCAGCAATCAACAAGTCATCCACATATTGCAGGAGGAGGACTTTGTCCTCATTGTCCCACTCCTCCAAGTCTCTGGCCAAAGCCTGGCCGAACAAAGAGGGGGAATTTTTAAATCCCTGGGCCAGCACGGTCCAGCAAAGCTGCTTTTTAACCCTTCTGTTGTCCTCTCACTCGAAGGAGAAAATCTCCTGAGATTGGGTGTCGACCGGGATCGTGAAGAAAGCATCCTTCAAATCTAGGACAGAAAAATGGGTATACTGCCCCCCTATAGAGGCCAACAGTGTATACGGGTTTGGAACAAGGGGGTGCAGAGTCTTAACCCGCTCATTAACCGCCCTTAGGTCCTGAACCAGCCGGTATGTGCCATTGGGCTTTCGCACGGGCAGAATGGGGGTGTTCCAAGCTGACTGGCATTCTCGTAGTACACCGTACTCTAGGAACCGATCTATAGTCTCTTGCAGTCCCTCTCTGGCTTCCCTTTTAATCGGATACTGTTTGATTCGCACTGGGCTTTTTCCTGGGAGAAGCTGAATATGAACAGGGGTCTGACGGTTTGCCTTCCCTGGGACCCCTGATGCCCATACCAGAGGAAAAACCTGCTTTTCCCACTGGCTCCATTCTGGGGCTTGCATGGCTGAGGGCTCAGTTGCAAGAGTCATTATCCAGGCATTCTCTGGGGGTAAGGTGAGGGTTATTTCATCTTGGGTGAAATGCAGGGTGGCACCTAAGCGACAAAGCAGGTCCCGTCCTAATAGAGGCGTTGGACAATCGGGGAGGTAAACCAGTTTGTGAGACAGAGTTCTGTTTCCCAAAGCAAATTCCGCTGGGGCATATACTGGGCACTTGGTTCCTTTCCCTGTGGCACCCACCACAGTGAGGGAATCTGCCACAGGCAGCTGCAGGGGTTGGTTTACAGCGGTTCGTGCAGCTCCAGAGTCTATTAAAAAGTCTATGTCTGAATCTCCCACCCGCATTTTTACTCGAGGTTCCGGGGGCAGGATAGTCCGTCTCCCCTGACACCCCTATTCTTGATCCTCCGCTGCCATCATAGGGGTACCTTCCCTTTCGGGGCACTCATTTTTCCAATGTCCCTCCTTTCGGCATCTGGCACACTGGTTGCGACCCAGACGCCTTTCCTGTGAGCCAGGGCGCCCACGTCCACGTCCTCTCATTCCCCGGCCCCTTCCACCTTCTTGGAATTTTCCCTTGCCACCGGCCTGTACTGCTGCAACCATCATTTTCGCTTGCCTCTTTTCCTTTTCTCCCTCCCTAAGGCTGTAAGCCCTGTTTGCAGTTTCCAGAATCTGTGCTATGGTCATGCCCATCAAATCCTCCTTTTTCTGTAGTTTCCTTTTAATATCAGGGGCTGCACGGCTGGTAAAGATACCCTTTATGATTGCCTCAGTTTCCCGTTCATCAGGGTCTGCATTAGTAGTTTGCCTGATGGTATCCCGAATACGCTGCAGAAAAGCAACCGGACTCTCTTTTGGCTCCTGTGCTAGCTCATAAGGCTTAGCCCAATTGTTATGTCGGACAGCTGAGTGTCGGAGACCATGTAATAGGAGCTCCTTGTATACAGTGAGACGCGTTTGGCCCGCAGGGTCATTAGGATTCCACCCGGGATCTGCTAGGGGGACCATTTCCGCGGGCACCGGGACATGATGTGGATTCCGTTCATGTCTCTTCTGTGCCTCCTCCCTTGCTTTAGACACAACCTGATTACGCTCTACCTCAGACAGCAGGGTCCGCATAAGGATATTACAGTCATCCCAGTCAGGTTTACAGCTAGCCAGACACCCTTCAAAGGCTGAGATAAACTTGCTTGGGTTCGTAGAGAATTCCCCTGCCTGTGCCTTAAAAGCTGCCAGGTCCACTGCGTTAAAAGGCACATGAGTGTAAACCTGCATTGTAGTGGCTCGGCGATGTTCTGATCCAGGGCGGGCTATCCGAGTCTCAGTAAGTAATGGATAGAATCCCACCGAGGGGGCAATCTCTGGGACCTGAGAGACCCTGTCTTTATATGGTGGGGGTGTTGGAGCCGAAGGGGACACCGACTCTGCCATCACAACCGGAGGAGGGTTCTGGGGACTAACAGTAGTTACTACCGAACCTGTCGGAGTCAAATTACACCTTTGCAAAAGATCTGACCTATCTCTTAACAACATAAACAACTGTACATACATATGTTCATTCCATTTACCCGTACGCTGACAAAACAAAAGCAATTGAAGGATCGTATTATAATTGAGTGATCCCTCCGGTGGCCACCTTTCCTGGTCCTCTAGCTGATATTGAGGCCAGTCTACTGTACAGAATCTTTTCAGTTTACTTTTAATCAACGGATCCGATCCAAACACTTTCCAGTTCACCAGAATGCATTCCAAGGGTGTACACCTTGCCCTGCCTGCCGTACTCTGTCCCTGCCCCATATTAGGGAGACTCTGGGCGTCCCCAAGTCAAAACAGGTAGACACTGGGCGTCCCCAGGTCAAGACAGATAAAGTCCCCACTGGACTGTTCCTACCTTATCCACAGGACCGGTTCCCCACCGTCGCCCGCGGCCACAGCTGCTTCTCCACTACTCAAGCGCGTTGCACCATTGTGCCCTCCGGGGTCGACCAAACCACGTCTCCGCTGAGGCCCCCGATGAAGTCACCGGTGAGCTCTGGGCGTCGGTCATCGCCGTAGTCCGTCGGCCTCCAGGAGGGATCCGGGCAAGGCTAAATTTCAGCCTCGAGCCCATCCAGGGACGCCAAAACTGTTGCAGGCACAGAATGCCCGAGGCAAAGCAACAGCGAAGGTTCGTGGCCCGGTGTGCTTCG
>NW_020697273.1:0-3227 GCF_002925995.2 Terrapene triunguis
GCGGCCACACTAAGCACCTTAATTCGGTTTTAAACCACATTAATTCGGTGGTGTGCGGCCACACTACCCCATTAACTTAAACACAGTAATTCGGTGGTGTGCGTCCACACTAACCCTAATTCGAATTAACAAAATCGATTTAGGCTCTACTCCGTTCGTCGAGGTGGAGTACAGAAATCGATTTAAAGGGCCCTTTAATTCGAATTAACTGGCTCTGTAGTGTGGACGGGTGAAGGGTTAATTCGGATTAAGGCAGCTAAATCCGAATTAAAGTCCTAGTGTAGACCAGGCCCAAGTAGCAGGGGCCTGGCTGAGGCAGCGAGCCAGTGCTGGGCTGTCAGCACGCTCTAGGCCCGATTCTCACCGGTGCTGGGGCCCCTCAGCTCCCGCTGCAGCTCTCAGCACCTCGGGGAAAGAACCGGGCCTCAGGGCCAAGTGCTGACGTGACCAAGTGACCAGGGCTGGGCACAGAGCAGGAGGCGGCGCCCAGCTGGGGTCAGCACCTCCTCTCTGGCTTTACTCTGCCGGGCCCGGGGAAGAGACCGTGAGAGGGAGGAGAGGGCAGCTGCCCTCTGGACCGTGCGGTACAAGAAATGGAGTGAGACCCAGTTCACTGGAGCCTCTGGCCCCTTCCCAGCCACCTCCAAGCTCCAGGGGCCATCAGCCCCTGAGAACATGCCCCTGCTCCATCCACGGCACCCAGGGACTCACCGTGTAGTGGCTGATGTCCTCTCTGTCCAGTGGCTTCGTCACCTTCAGCCACCCCGTCTCCCTTTCGATGATGAAGACACCCACAGGGGGGGTGTCTGCGCCCTGCCCCGTGATGCTGTAGAAAACCTTGGTCTCTTTGTCCCTGTTGGATTTGATCTGGTGCCGGAGAACGGGAGGGTCAGCCGGTGGATTCTCAGCACCGGGCCTGCCCTAGCCTGTGCTCCCCTCCCCGTCTGTCCAGAACCTGCAAGGAACTGCTCACATCCAGGCTGCTCCTCACTGCCTCACTTCCCCCCAAGTCCCTCCCCTCTCAAATCTTCTGCCCCGTGTAGATTCCTGGACGCTGCCCCTTTTTCACCAAGCAGCACCAGCATCATGTGGGACACCCATGCCAGCCCTGCGGCACCAACCCACCCCCCTGCTGGGATCTCCCACCTTTAGCTGAGTTGAGGGTACCAGAGACCACTATTGTACACAGGGCCTGAGCCACATAGGCAGGGGATAGTAAGGACTGGTGGGGGATGAATAGGAGACTAAGAAAGGGCAGGATCTGAAAAGGGAGGGGGGGAGAATGAGGGTTGCCATCCCAAACCCTCAATGAGGCCCTACCTAATTGCCCCAGAAGAAGCCCCCCCCTAAATAAATTAGGGTGAGGCAGGTCAGCAGGTTAATGTGGGGAGGGGACGCTCCTTGCGGCCACCCTGCAGGAGAACCAGGGCATCTTACACCAGAGCAGTCAAATGGGCGGACGCCTTTGCCATCAGCACACAATTCTGCTAAAGGTGCTGTTTATAATATATGCAAAATATTTGATAGTATGCAAAGTAGTATGCTGGTGAATTGCATAACACATTATGCAATGCATAACACATTATGCAATGGAGCTGCACTTGGCAGTATAAATTCCCCACAGCTCCCCACACATCCATACACACCGTGCCTGGCAGCTAGTGCCGGGCTGCCACCCCCCACACTGCCAAAGGCCTCCCATACCTGAACCAGCTGCTTGGGGAAGGGCCCCCTCTCATTCTCAGGGCAGTTGATTGGAGGGATGACCCAGTCTCTCTTCTGCCTCTTCTTGCCAGGGCTGGCCTTTGGGACCATCAGCCCAGCTGCCTGAAGGCAGGGGCAGAAGTCCTGCAGGGGCAGAGACAGCTGCTAGGAAGGGAGACATTGGGAACCCCAAATAGCCAAAGGAGGAGGTGAGTTCTGCCTGTTGCCTGGGAAGTGGTGCTGCCCTGGTGACTGTTGCTAGGTGTCTGTGGGGGTTGCAGGGTGTTCATTCCTGATGCCGACCTGGGACCAGACATGGAAATGCCCCATCAGGGCTGCTGGAGCTAGCACAGGGCTCTAGCTGGTGCATCCTGCTGCTGGGGCCAGCCTGAGTGGCAGGGAGATGCTGGTTAGTGTCCCTAGGGCTGCTCTGCAGGGCTGGGGGTGGCAGGCTCCCTGTGGGGCTCACCACAGCCTATGCTCCCTTGGCGGCTGCTTTCTCCTTCGCAGCTCCTGGAAACTGGCCGGAAAGCCCAGGATCCGACGTGAGAGGGGCCGGAGTGCCCTGGGGGGAGGGGGCTCAGAGCCCTGTCCTGGAACCAGACACCCCTGGCACACCACGGGAGCCAGGGCAGGGCGTGCACCGAGGCCAGGGCAATGTCCAGCCCCCGGCACAGGCTGCTCCGGATGGCAGCAGGGAGTGCAGGGCTGTAGCCGTCAGCAGCAGCCCATTCAGTGCAGGTTCCCAACACACATACACACACCCGTGGCCGTCCACTGCCCAGGACCGTGGGCAGCAGCACCCAGCCCACCACGATGGCACCCAGGGGCCAGGACAGGCCTCTTCCAAAGCAACTGACCCCGGGTACCAATGCTCCCTCCCCTTCCAGGACAGGTGGGGCTCAGGATGGGCATGGGCAGCTTCTCTGAGAGCACAGGCTGCAGCCCCCGTCGGGCCGCCGTGGGCAGAGGGACGGACCCCCAGGGCTGTGACACCTTCCCTTGAGCCCACACCCTGCCCCCTGCCCTGCCAATGTTTGCTCCTCTTCCCCATCCCCCGCCAGTGAGCCTGCCCCATCCCACACCCCCCAGGGCCCTCAGGCTCTACCCGCCTCCCAAAACTGTCTCCGTCCCCCAGGGCCCGTGCTCCCCAGTCCACCCCATCCCATGCCCCCCATGGCCTGCAGGCTCTACCTCCCTCCCAAATCTGCCTGCCCTGCCAGGGCTTGTGCTCCCCCTGCCCGCTCTGGGACCCATGCGCTCCCCCTGGAGTCTGGACACTGCCTGCTCTGCCGTCCACACTCCCCTTCCCCCCCCCCCCCCGTCCCCCCCCCCCCCCCCCCCCCCCCCGGTGTGGGGGCCCCCCCCCAGTCCCTAGGGGTGAGGGACCCCCTACCTGCGTGAGGAGGAAGAGGAGGGTGAGAGTGGAGCAGCGCATGGCTCTGGCTGTCTGCTGGCCCTGTGAGAGCCTCCCTCTGGCTGGCTGCGCCATGGGGCGGCTTCCCCACGCCCCCACCCCGACC